>NC_092214.1:28358601-28581578 GCF_043381705.1 Parasteatoda tepidariorum | reverse complement strand
GTATTTCCTGCCAAATTCGATCCAATTGTCGAACGAGGTCATCAACATTCCGTGCCAGATGCAATCGCCTTCCCATCATATCCCAGACATGCTCGATGGGAGAGAGATCTGGTGATCTGGCAGGCCAAGGAAGAGTTTGACAAGCTTGCAGACAGTTTATAGCAACACGTGCCGTATGTGGTCTGGCATTGTCCTGCTGAAAAACCAGCTCAGGGCGCTGCAAAAGAAACGGTAGCAAAACAGGTCTTGGGATGTCGTCGACGTATCGCTGTGCAGTAAGTGTACCTCCAATGACGACCAAAGGGGTCCGGCTGTCAAAGGACAAAGGAAATGGCACCCCCGACCATAATGCCTTGTTGAGGGCCGGTGTGGCGTGCAGTAGTGAGGGCAGGATCCCCCCTCTACCCTGTGCACAGTTGGAAGCAGGATTCGTCGCTAAAGACTATGCGTCCCCAGTCGGCATCATTCCAGCCAGATCTGTTCAAAACATTCATGCATACGAAACTTCAGAGCAATTGGATGATTGCTTTTTGGTGCGTCAATTTTTTTGTTATAGAGTGTAGTTTAACCTTGTAATCATAGTTATTGACAGTGTTCTAGACAACTTGGGAGGGGAGTTCCTCAGTTAGATTGTCAGTAATGAAATAGCTGAAGAATGGAGGAGAACGAATGAAAATAATTTTCAGGCCGATCAGGGTCATCATTGTGTTTTAGGGAATTATCATTGGTCTTTAGTGAATGTAATTTCTTTTTGCATAAAAAATCTTTAAAACTCATAACAGTAAATACTTCAATAAATAATTCCACACAATCTTATCACAAATAATATTTATATTAAATCACATGAAGGTAAATAATTGGTAGCAAACGATCTACAAAACAAACATTCAGCAACACTTTTCAATAAATAATTAATTAATAAATAAAAATTATTTTATCATCCTTGCATGACATATCCATGTACTTTTTATTTCTTTCTCATTTTTAAGAAATTGACGAAGACAACTGTTCCTTTTTCTAGCAATGTCGTAATACCAATAATTACGACAATATTATTTTGTAAAGTTTTTAAGGTTGCACAGTTCAAACCTTCAAACATGTTTATGAAATTGCGTGTCCTCCATCAATCACTCTTGAGTTCTAGGGCCCATACATGTTGTGGCCATCCTGTTCTTCCTTTAGATTTTCTGTCTTTATTTTGCCCAGGTTCAAGATTAGCCTAAAATTGATTGAAAAGAAAAATATTACAAGAAAAATAAGTGTTCACAAGATTTTATATATAATGTGAATTCTTAGAGAGTGTGGGGGCGGAGTTATCGACCATGCCAACCGTCATCTATCAAAATGTACCTCTTGATTGAATCAAGTTAGCATGTCTTATATACTAGTGAATTGATGATTAATTTTCGTAGTGGTAGTTACGCTACAATACTCCCCACCAGAATTTTATCAGGGATAGAATTCGATGAACGAATCTCACTAGTTGCTGTACTTGTGAAAGACCGAGAGAGCTTTGTTTAGTGCTGAATGTGAGAGGTGTATTAACATCACGTCGTAGCGTTCGTTGTTGCTTCTGTGTTGTATTTTGCAGTCACAAGTAGCAAGTCAACTGTACAATGCGGACTATCCATCGAAGTAGGCGTTAGCATCAAGTTATTTGGCGAAGTGGGCGTTACTGTGTGTACAAATTACGTCCGGGTCCCCAATGTGGGGGCGGAGTTATCGACCATGCCAACCGTCATCTATCAAAAGGTACCTCTTGATTGAATTAATTTAGCATGTCTAATATACCAGTGAATTGATGTTTAATTTTCGTAGTGGTAGTTACGCCACAAGAGTAATCGTATTGAAAGTAAATCTATAAAAATTAAGCAAAATAAAGTAGACAAGATCTAAATTTTGCTAAACATTGAATATCTTACGCGTGACAAATTCAAATGTATGTTTGCAAAAAATTTTTAAACACTATAAATGCAACAATCCCTATAAACTGAAGTGGTAAAATATTACTTGATCAGAAACTATACAAATTGGATTGGACATGTTTCAAGTGCTACCCAGTAATTCCCTATTTCCCCTCCAAGACGAGTAGAATTGCATTTTGCACGTCCCTCTCAGCCACTGTGGCTTTTCTAGTTTTGTTTCTCTTCTTTATTTTTCCATCCTTTTCGGTGCCGAGATGGACTGATCGTAATGACACGGTTCTCACTAGAACACCGAGGTCAAGTATTACTGGTTTCGGCCAGTAAGCAAGCTGATCAAAGTGGGTGACGACTTTGATCAGCCTGCGTAGGGACCGAGAGTGCGCTATTGATTCTTGTTAAACTGTTCTACCGGAAAGTGCTTGACTTCACTTGCAGATCGTCTGGCTACTAAAGCAAAGGAGCCATCCCCTCTTTAGAGGATCAAAATTGCGAAAGCATGTCTTCAGATCATCCTCTCCTCAGGAATATTTCCCAGACCGTCGCCAGTAACCCAATGTGCAGCTCTAGAGCGACGTAAATTAAGTACCTACCTACCTACCATCTTTTTCGTTGGCAACTTTACGTTTTATATTTCAAATCACTTTTGTTTCTTTTCATTCATGTCTGACGAAACTTTAAAAGGGCCGTCTATTTTTGAGCGCTTGAGACATGTCAACCGTTATTTTAAATTTCTATATTTTTGAAGTGAATGAAGTTTATAATCAAGTAATAACTAACCCAGTTGCTAAATAAAAATAAACGTGAACCGAACCACTAAGCCGGGATAGCCTGGTCGGTAGGGAACTGGGTCCATGTCCGAGAGTTAGTGGGTTCGAACCCCGGAGGTCGAAGACTCCTCGTGTTGTAAAATGGTGACTGATGCACGTTAAATCTGTCGAGTCGCAAAGTCCTCCATGTTCCCATAAACAAATCAATACCTCTGGGGGGACTGAATTGGAGATTGATCGTTCTCTGATTCAGGTCAAAATTACGATTTGTAGATGAATGAATGGGTCTGCCCTATAAACGGGCGTGACGTATGGGTGTGGCAGAAGTTAAATTCTTGCCCATAGATGGCGCCACTGGAAAACAAGAACATCGCACCCCTCTGCCTTAACAGGCATACGACAACAGCAACAACAACACTGAGTCACTTTGTAATACTAAGAATGTGTATATAAGTTAATGGTTTCTATTGTAATGCATTTATAATGAAATAGTAGATAACTTGTTAAAAATAAAAATATTAAGTTTTGTTATAACCTAGGTCTTCCTCGCTTTGTAAGTTTTTAGAATTATCAAAGAAAAAAAATAGAGAATTCAGGTTCCGATTTTTTTTTAAAGTACAAATCTGTAATCTAAAGTGGAGTTTCACGATACATAAAAAGCTCCGAAATCACCCACTTAACACTTTGCCGACCGATAATTGAGATTTCCCCATTTGGCAATAGTTTGTAGTCGTTAAAAAAATGCGCAATGACTTGTTGATATTCAGGTCTAGTTATTCAGCCGGCAAAGTGTTAAATAAACAATTTTGAAATTCGTATCAGAAATGAAGCTGAAAACTGTACACAATGGGAGTCGTAAATTAATATGAAAGCTAAAAAAAGAAAAACGTTAATTAAAAGTTTATGAAACATTAACTTGAAAGGCAGATTAAAAGTACTAAAACCTATAGTTTGTAGTCGTTAAAAAAATGCGCAATGACTTGTTGATACTCTGGTCTAGTTATTCAGCCGGCAAAGTGTTCAAAAAACAATTTTGAAATTCGTATCAGAAATGATTGTTGTTGTTGTTGTTCATTTACGTCGCACTAGAGCTACACAATGGGCTATTGGCGACGGNTGAGATAGGCTGTTTTGGAACGAATCATTGAGAGTCGTAAATTAATATGAAAGCTAAAAAAAGAAAAGCGTTAGTTAAAAGTTTACGAAACATTAACTTGAAAGGCAGATTAAAAGTACTAAAACCTGTTTTGTTGCCGGAAGAAGCAGTGAGAAGTTGAAAAGCGATTATTAGAAACAACTTCAACATTTTTTATTCATTTGTACTTTAAATTTTAATTTGTTAGTATGTTGATAAATATCTCGTTTGTATGTTAATTACTCTTGAATATAAATTGTGACACCATGCGTAACCTATATTTTTATGAGATAAATATCTTCAACGAGAGTCAATTTTTAATATGGTGCTATAAGTTTTGCATTAGCGTCATAACTTAAAAAAAAGGCAGTCAAATCAAGAGAAACTCTAAAGTATACTTAAGGATACTAAAGAAATTAATTTCAAAACTTATTACGAAACCTAATATTTTTTGTCATAATTGTTTTTAAGAGTGATAGTGCCATAGATCATATACTGGAGTTGTAACTTCTTTTTAAAAAATGGCAGTCAAGTGTAGGATTATATAAGAGAAATCGTGTTATAATTTTTATACAAATGACAGTTAATAAGCGATTTAAAAATATTAGCACAGCGAAGCTCACATTTTTAAGACATAAACATTTCCTACGAAGAGCAATCTTTTAATGTGTGCCTTAAACTTCGCATTCGATATGTATTTTTTTTCAAACAGCAGTGAAGTAAAAAAGTGAATAGAAGGATGTGTGGCTGAACATTTAGCTTTATATTGGACACTTCAGAAATCCCAAAACGTATATTTTTATGACAATGTTTTTTTTATTTAATCTTTAAAATGGTTTTATACACTCTGCTTTGATTTGTGAACTTCTTAAAGGAAACGTTGGCTAAACTTTTAAAGTTAAATTTTTTAACTTTAATAGCTTATCCAATGTTTTTTAGAGAAAATAATTTCTCTAAGTTGCACCCCGATATTTTTCATATATATGACACTTTTTATTTATCATGTTAGCTGAAGACATCAAGTAACTTCATAACTGTAGTCGGAAGTTACTTCCTTAACAACATTTACTTCATAAGGATTTAAAAAAGAAATACATACATATTTAAACAACTTTTATGTGTTAAAAAATAGCCGAGAAAAATTCTACTTTGATACAGAGTATAGTTTTCATTTAATTATTACTTATTTCTTATAAAAAACACAAAAAACTCTTTTCCAAATTTTTGCCTTGAATTTATCGATATTTATTTGAATTACAAGCATAAATATGAAATTATCATAACAATATACGACCACAAATTCTATGAATTACATAACTTCTTCCGAAAATATTCGAAGCAGTTACCATGTGCCTAGATATTAAGCGTGCCGGTGCAGCTGGGTAAATATTCTGACGAAGTTATTTAATGTGAAGAAAGAAAGGGAGGAATGCATTCGGATATTTCCCCGCAATCAGTTTTGCGGGAAAGTTCTTACTGTTATTTCTTAGTAATAAAAAACTTCTAATTGAACATTTATGGTATATAAAGTGATCTTATATATTATATGGAAACTTAGGGTGAACTTAGCTACCAATTGAAATATTAAATTTTTAATGATAATATTTTTGCTCGAAATATTAAATTTTCCCAGTTTTCTGGCTATTTCTAGCAAAGGGGAGGAATTCTACAGAACAATATACAGGATTTTAAGTAATGACTGCTTTTAATATACATTTTTATAATCCTTTTCAAAAATGGACGTGAAGAATTAATCGATGAAAAAACTATAGAAATATGTCGAATTAATAGTGAAGAAGACAGAATTATAAAAACACAACCATTTTGATTTCAGAGTATTAATGTAAAGGTTGTTTTTACTTACTTGCCTCTTACTTGCGTTATACAAGTAACATGTTTTGATATTTTTAGTTCTTTCGTCCCCAGTAGTAATTCGTTTAACTTCAATAATTTTTGATTTTTTTTTCCTCACTCAAATATTAATTGCAACACTTAGTGTGTACACTTTTTTTTCGTCATTTTTTACAAGACTCTTAAAAATATATGTTGTAAATGGTGATCGGAACACCTTGTATAATAAAAAAGATCGTGGTTTGTTTTAATACATTTGGTAAAATAATATGTGGTAATTTAGATTTTTAAAAACTTTTTACAATAAAACTTAGAGAACCTTTACGTGAAGAATTTAAATGCTCGTCGGCTTAAACCTTAAAATTAGGTTTAAATTGACGAAAACAGTTGGGAAAATTTAAAAAATTTATTTTTAGGCGAATGTTTTTCTAAAATTTTTAAAAACTAGAAGACTTACAATATTAAGTTACATGCCCAAATATGCTTATTGTGTAATTATTGTATAACTTGAGCAAAAAACAAAAACTCTAAAATACGTTTCGTGAAATTTACCATATTTGGGCGATGAGGATGATCGAGTTATGGTTTTGAAAATTATTGATAAGTAGAGATATCAGTGATAAGCAAATTTGCTTGGGAGTTAGTCGGAAAAAAAAGGAAAATTTAGTGGACCAATATATTTCAAAACTTTAAAAGACAAGTATAACAATGCAAATATTAATGCGTTGAATGAAACTGCATTTTCTTAAAATCAGGCTCGAATTCTGATGCTTTCATTCTGAGATACCTCAAAGGGAAACATACACTTATAATGCATTAACTGGTATATTGTGCACAGGATGTATAATAAATGCATGTTTTTAGTGATGTAAAGATGAAAAATCAAAACGTGTTTGATTGACTGGATATATTAGAGATGGGGTTGGAGGGTGATTATTAGAAATACTTCCAAGTTCAAGTAATCAAATTGGTTTGATTTATTTTTTGTTTGCTTTACAATTGCTTTTTTGTGTGTGGAGGATAGGAAAAAATGAGCTGAGTCACATGCATAGTACTTTTCAGTAACGAAGAAACACTGCTACGCAATAATCTGAACTATACTTAATATTATTTTATTTTATATAGTTGTACTGTATAGTTTGTTAATGAAGAAAACATAAAGTTTGGCAATTCAAACCTTGCCTTTTCCTATTTCCCTCAAAAGTTAGGGTTATGTACTTTAGGAGTAAATTTTTTTTAAATTCGTAACTTATGAATTGTGTCTTTTTTGAATGAACCTTTTAAGAATCAGCTTTCTTTGATTGCACAATCTCAGAAATAAATTTTTTTTAAAAGGAGGACCTAATCTGGACCTGGTAGGCTTAAATTAGATTATGGTAGGTTATGCCTGGTTAGAATAGATAGTTTTAGGTTACGTAATAGAATAGGTAAGGGACTGAAGGAAAAATACGGTGATACAGTGAAGAAAAAACCTTAAAAATTTTTTCGGGTCTAATTTCCTTCCGTTTTTTTTTTTTTTTTTTTTTTTTTTTTTTTTTTTTTTTTTTTTTNCTGACCTAAGTAACTCTGGAAAAGAGTATTTTTTTTTTTTTTTTTTCCTTCTTTTTTTTACAAAAGGAACAATCAAACGCGTTTATGTGACTTGAGTTAAACAATGCAGAGTATCATGGGAACCTTGGCCGAAGAATACCTAAGGTGTTCTTTGTTCGCCAAGATGGGAACTTGAGCAAGCTCTGAGATAGGCTGTTTTGGAACGAATCATTTAAAGTTGTTGACTTCTTTTAAAATAAATTTCAGTTTTCGAGTATAATTTCGAGTATAATTAATTCAGTTTTCGAGTATTTCGGAATTTAATTTTTGGAACTTTTGAGCGACAACATTTTGTCAAAATGATCAATCCGTACTCAATGCCTTCAACACAGTTTTTGATATTTTTGCCACTTAATAATTCTTTTTTATTCCACGCTTCCTCGTATTAAGGGTGTATTTATCAATAATTATGCAAAATCCTGCAAAATTATTTAATTATAACTATGAATTAATATCGGCAAATGTCATCAAGTTTTCGCTTTACTGATCAATCATTACTGTCTTTTTTTCTTTCGTTTTTCTTCTTTTTGTTAAATTCATAATTTAAAAATAAATCTTATGTATTATTTAGGATTATAATTTATTTTAATTAAATTTTTTTTTTTTACTTTCATTGCCAAACAATGTGAAATATTCCTTTAACAACTATTTCTCAAGAATACTTTCCATTTAAGTTGAGGAAAAATAATCAGATTTATACAATATTATAAATTTTTCAATTAAATAATTAGATGGAAACAAGGATGAGTGAAAGAAGGGCAAAGTGAAATTTCTCGTTAACAACGGATAAAGCTGCAAAATATTGAAATTTCTTGAACATTTCATTAGCGCAAACATTAACTTGGGAATATTTTTAAAATTTAGCTGCTAATATTGACTTATGTAACTTTATATATTTTTTAAAACTGTTCTTATAATTCCTTATGAAGCCCGGTGGCCGAGTGGTAGTGCTCCCTATTCCAGGGTTCTATCCTCGGACCAAGGAAGGTTGACACAACCTTTCATCCCTTCGATAAAATGAGTATGCTTGGAGACTAAGCACTGGAGGTTCCGCCAAAACAAGAAAAGAGGTAAAGCCACAAATAGAGTAAAACGGAGACAGAGGCACTGAGCCATAACCATCTAGAAGAGAGGTTATGACCTTTCTAGATGGTTATGACTGAGCTCCAATTCGGAGTGAAGAGAAAAATATACTATGTATATAAGCACATCCGCTAATATGCACATCCGAAATTAAGCTATCCGCTTTCTATTTAAAATGATTTATTATGAGTTAGCTTAAGAGACACAATCTATTACAATTTTAGTGGTTCATATTATCATCAAAATTAAGTAGAACAAATTTTATCCCACCGCTCATGAAATGGTTAAGCAAGTTGCCTAGATTAGACCACGTTTAACTTGCCATGGTTTAAATGCCTAACTTGTCATGGTTTAAATGCTAACTATGCACGAGCAGCAAATCTATTGAGATAAGATAAATATGGATAAAATGAGGCATCGTGAACACTGCTTGAAAAAGCGACTTATCGATGGTTAATTATTATTAAAACAATGTGGTTTTAGAACCATAATTCCAATTTAAGAAATTATCTCAGATAAGCTTTCATTGAATCAACCCTGATTAAGTGAAATCTTTTTCCAGATAAACTTTCATGGAATCAACCTTCATCAAGTGACATTTTTTCTCCAATGCCAATTCATTCATCATTTGTAGGCCACTCGGCAGATTTGTTAGCCACTCTTTCAGGGACGCCGTAATCGGTAGGTCAGCTTTGATCCCACAGTAAAGACAGATAGTACAGAGAATGAAAGAACATCCATGCTTTGTCTGGGATTTAAACTCAGAACCTTTCTGATGTGAGATCAGCTCCCTGACCACTACATAGTCCAGTCGGCTGATTAAGTGATATCTAAGCTAAAAAAAAAAAAGAGAGATACAAAAACTCTATCGAAATCTACCGAATCACTAGTGGATTTAAAATCATCAAAACCTGTTAGATTAACGGCTGAAGAAGGTCAAAGCAACGGTCAATCAAAAATAAATTCTTTCAATTATTTGGTTTAAATCTCGCTTTAGTCAGCAGTGATTCCTCAGATTTTCAAAAGTTTTTTTTCTAAAATTAAATTGCAAACTAAATTTGATACATAATTTTAACTTCATTCATTCCTCACAAGGAATCTAAAAATATTTAGTAAGAACTGTGTTTACGGAGCATCTTATTTAGTTTTCTAATAATACATCAAAAAATAAATGAATAAATTTTAACTAACAGCAACTCGGACAATTTTGACAGATTTATTCATCATTTTTATTGGTTGATCCTAAAGAGCATTACATGAGTACTTGTTCTTTTTGAAAGTTAAATTTCGTAAATTATGAGAAAAATTTATCCCGAGTCCAAAACTCATAAATAATGCAGATCATAAAATATAATCAGTTTTATACATTTATGGGTTATTTTTAGTATAAAAATTTCTTTACTTATAGACATTTTTTTTCATTATTTTATGTTCTGAAGAATTCGATATTTCATTCAATTTGTATAATTTAGAGGTTTCGAAAACCAGTGGTACAACTACGAAAAATGGTTTATAAAATTAAACCGTTAGTACGATTCAAATATTATACTAAGCATTTGTATGAAAAAGTTTCTTACCTCATTTAAAACAAACTGCAAAACTGTTATTTTAGTAAAGAAATATTTTTTTTTCTCTCGTCTTTAAAAATGTTGAAGGTTCTAAAAAAGAATTAGGTTCGTTCCACTGAAAGGTTTAGGAAAATTTAGAAAATTTTGATTCCAATAATGGCTATTGATTTATAGTTAAAAAAAATTCAGTAAATGAATAATCATTGATTAATAATTTTTAAGTGTTTGAATATGGGATGTAATTTCTGCTAAAATTCAATTTATTTTATATTTTATTTTACATAAATGAGAAAATGCTTTTAATAATAATTTTATTAATTGTTATTAAAAATTATTATTTTAAATGTTTTTAATAATAATTTTGAGAAAATGTTTTTAATAATAATTTTACTTTTTTAACACGCTTTGCGAAATAACTGCCTTCACGAAGGTTTTCGTTTAAAGGTTAAATAAAATTTTAAAATTCACAGTCGATACTTATTGTTTAGTGAAAATATATAAAAACGCAAGAAAAATACACGTTCAGAGCTTTTGGAGAGGAGTAAATAAATTTGAGTAAATAAATAAAATGTATATATTTCTGGTTGCACATCATTACAGTAAAGTTTACATTTTACCCATTGCATGAAATTAAAAAAATACTACAAAAATTAAAAATAAAAAATGTATGAAAGTATATTTTTTTATTATAAAGGGAAAGGATTTTTTTCTTCTCTTTTGTTTGTACTGTATCAGTGATATGCTATATTTTATTCTTTTAAAATGTTGCAAACTAAGTTCATTATACGAAAGTGTAGTATCAACAACATTTCAATAAGAAAAAATTACTTTTTCGTTTGTTCGTGCAGCTGTTTCATATAATATTCAAAACCTTTCTCTTATATTTTGCTACTTCAATTTTTCATGACATTGGTAATGCATTTAATTTTATATTTATCAAGATTGCTTTCTTTTTAGCTTTTGATATTAATTTTTCGTTAAAAAAAACAAACATTTTGAAATATTTTAAGCTGGAGGGCTGTCGTTCAAATATTACAATTCTGGGCACCTTTCTTCTTTTCAGCTATAGTAATTTAATTTTAAGAATCTTATTGTTAAATTTAAATAAAAAATGTAATCTAGTATAAACAAAATGTACGCTCTAATTAATTTTTTAAAGTTTTAAAACTCCTCGAAGAAAATTTTCTCCAATCATTTATTATCCAAAATGTAGTTTTTATTTTAAGTCTGAAATTTTTCCTACTAGTAACTTTTTCCAAATTTTTTGTTACTTCTTTCTTTTGTTTTAAGAAAAATTTGAAAGTGGATTTTAGGGTCTTTCGTAAGCATTGCTAGTACCTCTCCTTTCTCCTTGTCCATAAAAATAAGCAAATCACAAAACCCTTCCCCCTTTAATTGCTTATGAATGATTTGAACAACTGGGAGTTCAAGTGATTATTTTCATGTGTCAACATACGAATATTTCACAGAAATTGATTTTAAATAGGGATGTAGTACAGGGTGCTTTTACTGCCCTTTGTATATATTTTAAATATCCTTTTCTAAAAAGATAACAAAAATGTCTGCACAGTGGGGTTCGCAAATTTACATTTAAGCGAGAAAAAATAAAAATTCTATCAAAATTTGTCGAATTACTATTGAGAAAGGCGGTGCAGGAAAGCCAAAGACAAAATGAATTCGTACAATGTTCATGAATCTAACATTCCTTTGACAGACGTTGTTTTCAAAACACCATCTCTAAAGAAACGACGTGGCAATTTTTTTTTCGAAAACTGCAAAACCATGTTATGTACAGTGTGAAAAAAAATGGACTACCCTGAATAACTTTTGATCTAATGATCCGATCTTAATGGTTTAAGGGGTTGATCTCAATTGTGTTAATTAAGTCGAACGATATTTTAAATTAAGAAGAGAGAAATTCGAATTCGTTAAAATAAAGGTATGCTTATTCAGAGAAAGAGCGTTTTTGTGTCTGATTTCGATACTTTAAATATTGTTTCCACTAATTAATTAGCCTCTTGAGGTCACCCCTTTGAACCATTAAGATTGGAGTCCTATACCTAGAGCGTGAAGATCCGATCAAAAGTTATTCAGGATAGTCCGTTTATTCTCTTTTTTTTCTTTCTATTACTTTTGCTAATAATTGTCCACTAAAATTTTGTAACGAGAATCTTATAGTAATTTCCTTGAGTAAAAGTAATAAATAAAATTTTTTCAACTGTTCTCAAGTTAACTTTTGGATATTTTACACCTGGCAGAGGTGAACGTAATGTTAGCGATGTTCAAATAAACGAGTTTTCAAAATCTGTTGAAACACTAATGAAGAAGACGGGTCGAAAACATCAAAACTAATTTCATTGCTGGTGTAATTTAAAAAAGTTTATAATAGTCGTTTTCTACTGTCTTCAATAGTGATTTGCTAGATTTTGATAACTTTTTGTTTTTTCCTGGTTTAAAAAGTAATTTGCAAACGCTAAAGTGTATACTTTTTTTTCTTCATTTTAACAAGGATTCTGAAAATGTATATAATGGACGGTCTTTACGGAACCCCTTGTTTAAAAAGGATCGAAATAAATTATTTTTATAATAGAAAGTGTTGGTGACTTATTTCTTAAAAATTATTAGATTTTTTCAAAAAACTAAATAAGTTTTTATTAAAAAAAATGTATTTTTAACTGAGTGATATTTGTTTGGGCGTAAAAACAGGCCTGAGCGAATTGAAAAATGTTTAAGCGAATTGAAAAATCTTTGTGCCTAATTATAAAATTCGTTTATCCAAAGAAAATTTTATTCAAAGTATAACATTTAGTAAATATTTATTATTTAATTTAATAATATATTAAACATTTTTTAATTGTAAGGTAAACGATTTTTTACATAATTTTAAAGAATGCAATTTTAACTCACAAAATCGAAAATTTGAGCAAAATTGGTTCAACATTTCCTAAGAAATCGAATTTTAAAAATTCAATTTCTCAAGAACTATTCGACTAATTTTGCTTTATGCCATAACAAATTGTACTCTTTAAAATGATTTAAAAAATTGCATACTTTGCATTTCAGAATCAGTTTGACTACTATTAAATAAAATTATAAAAAATAATAAATATTTGCTGAAAATTACTTTTTGCATGGAACTATCTTCGGATAAACAAATTTTATAATTTCTCGAAAATTTTAATTATCGAGGTATGGTGAAATAAGCAAAAAGTAAAATTAACATTAAGGGGCCTAAACTTGGGACAACGCTGAATAAACTATAGGGATCATATTTTCCAGATTGCGGCTACAACATATATTTTGTGGGTCAGAAATCCGAATCCTTAGAAAAAAAAGATATGTTTGTTCAAAGAAAATACATTTTTGTGTCTAATTTCGGAACTTAAAATATCGTCTGGCACATTTAAAGTCACCTCCTTAAGCCATTAAGATTGAGTCCTAGAAATGTGAAGATCCGATCATTAGATTAAAAGTTATTCAGGGTGGTTCGCTTTTTAATTTTGCGGAATGTACGTTAAAATGTCATGATATAAGGAAAGAAAACATGTGAGAGAAAACATACTTTTATGGAATATTATCTTCCTTGATGCTGGAGTTTACTTAGGAAATTGCTAGAAACGTTTAAAATTTCCACGATATTCAAATCGGATTTTTTTCATTAGCTATAAAAAATTACTTAAAATTTTTTCTGCGCATGCGCTGTAGGAAAGAATTACTTTAAATGCTCATAGCTTGCGTAATCTTAAACAAATTTTTTCAAGTTAATAATTTTGTTATTAATTGAAAATTGCTCCAAAAATTTGCTTAATTTTGTTGAATATTTTTAAACATACATAATAAATATAATACTACTACGAGGGTTGCTATTTATATTTCTGGCCTTGGCAACAGTAAGTGTTGCTAGGCGACCGCAGACGATTTTAATCGAAAGTTTAATATTTTTAAACATAAATTCAGCAGACGATTTACCATTATAGCTTCATTTGTGTTGTTGACAGTAAATTGAAAAGTTCTTCTCTTTCAAAAAATGGAATTGAATCGTGAACATTTTCGTGCCATTATTTTTCATAACTTTCGACGTGGATTGTCAAGACAAGAGTGCTTCGATGAACTTAATTCTTTATTCAGCGATAAAGCGCCATCCTACAGCACTGTAAAAAATTGGTATAACGAATTTAATCGTGGTCGATGTTCGATCCAGGACGAATCCCGTGCAGGTCGTCCAAAATCCGTTGTTGTGCCAGAAAAGATCGATGCTGTGCGTGAACTGATAAAGCAAGATCGTCATGTGACATACCGTGAGATAGAGGCGTCTTTGGACATTAGTATGACTAGCATCAATAAAATATTGCATGAACATTTGAGCGTAAAAAAAATTTGTTCGCGTTGGATCCCGCATAATCTGACAAACGCTCAAAAAAAGGCTCGTGTCGATTGGTGCAAGGAAATGTTGGAAAAATACGTTCAAGGTACATCAAAGGCTGTGTATAACATCTACACAGGTGACGAATCATGGATCTATGCATATGAGCCGGAAACAAAACAGCAATCAACTGTATGGGTCTTCCAAGACGAGGCAAAACCAACAAAAGTTGTTCGAGGAAGAAGCACATCGAAACAAATGATTGCCTGTTTCTTCGGCATTAACGGTCATGTGGCAACAGTGGCGTTAGAGCAACGCAGGACGGTCAATTCTGAATGGTACACGACCATTTGTTTGCCAGAAGTCATCGGAGAAATTCGAAAAAAGCAGAAGAACAGGCGAATCATTCTTCATCATGACAATGCGAGCTCTCACACATCGACTCAAACAAAGGCATTTCTGACGGAGCGAAAGATCGAACTGATGGGTCATCCGCCGTACAGCCCTGATTTGGCACCCAATGACTTCTTCTTATTCCCACACATCAAAAATAAATTACGTGGACAACGATTTTCGACCCCCGAAGAAGCGGTTGATGCATTCAAAACGCATGTTTTGGAGTTACCTCAATCGGACTGGAAAAAGTGCTTTGAAAATTGGTTCAAACGCATGCAAAAGTGTATTGATCATCATGGAGAATATTTTGAAAAACAATAAAACCAATTTCGATTCTACATATTTGTTTTTTCATTATTGGGCCAGAAATATAAATAGCAACCCTCGTAATAATAAAAACGTAAGACAAATAAATAAATAAATAAATCTATAAAAATGTCCATATCTCCATAAATATTTGAGCCAAATTTACGAAACTTAATGCAATTATTGCAAATAACAACCAAAGTAATCAATGCAAGTTACACGCTTGTTGCAACATTTCCTGGTATAGGGTGTTTAAAAAGACTTGTTTTAGTTCGTAATTTATTGCTCGTCCCTCAAACCTCTGAAAGTTTTAAAATTCATTAATAAGTAGGAAAAATTGTATGATCTAAACACCTCTAAAATTATCAAATAATACTCCAATTATTACTAGAGAAAATTAAAAAAAATGTCAAAAGCTGAAAGTGTTTGTTCCATTATTGTAGGGTAGTGTAGGTAAAACTTAAACAAAGATATTGTTTATAAATCCTTCTCTTGATAATTAATTATTTGCTTGGGTTCAGACTTCTATAACTGCTTTAATTGTGCGTTCAAAACCTGTGTATGGCAGGGAAGTCCTAAAAATGGTATTTATTTAGTTTTTTTCCCTTCCACCATCGATATCTTATCTCCGATATGGACATTTCTAAGGATTAGAAGTTAAAAGCACTCTATGGACAGCCACAGATAGTGCAGGCCATCCAAAGCAATGGATTAAGATGGCTTGGCTATATCTGGAGAGGTCCAGAAAACAATGCAGTACGAATAGCCACCTTAAAAAATCCTTCTGGATCTCGAGCCAGAGGAAGACCTCCAACTAGATGGCTCGATGACACTACTAAAGATCTCAAAGTAATAAAGATTAATAACTGGAAAAAAGTCGCCATGGATAAGAGACGTTGGCGGCTACGCGTGGTTGAGGCAGCCAAGGCCTGTTAGGGGCTGTCGTGCTGAAGAAGAAGTTAAAAGTAATTCTGCAGTCAATCTACGAGTTCTGGGTAAACTTAAACATTCCAGATTAGTGTTTGGTTACCTCAAAATCACGAAAAAGTTTTCCAGAATAACTTTTGTTTCTTGCTGTTATAATTCTTTTAGTACCAAGTTTGAGTATGCGGTTTTTAGGGCTTGATAGTTTAACAATAATGTACCTCCGGGATACTCTAAGAAATTATTCCCTTCAATAACAGGGTCGACTATTTCTTTTAGTTGTGATGAAAGGTGTCAAAAATTTTAAAAAAATTTCTAGATCATCTTTAAAGGAAGTTAAATACTAATTTTAAACCATATAAGACCATTAACTCAAACTATAAACACTGTCAGATATTACTCGTAGAAATGCATATATAGCCTTAATATTTTGTTAGCTCTTGTTAAGCATAGAACACTCACCATTTGTTACAATCAATGAAATATTATACATCTAGCGATGATCGGAGCTCAAGCCAATGACTGTTTGTAAGTCAAAAGAGACGAAGATTAGTTGTAAAACCATTTCATTTTTAGCTTATACATTTTTAGCTACCAAGACTGATTAATAATTATAGTCCAGCATAGGAAACAGTCTTATATATGCTTTATATCCTTTAATAAGTCTTGGTAGCTGGGGTTCCTTATTTTTTCAAATATAAGCAAGATATAAAATGGTTTTCTTACGAGATTTTTCTCTATTTTACGGAGCACCAACAGTTCTAGTCTTTGATGCTATCGCAATTTATATCCAACACGCACATTTTAAGATAGAAAGTGAGTTGGATCTTTTAATACTGCTCAATAGAATATTCATCACATTTTTCAAGCATTTTACTAATGGTACCAGAATGTGACGTTGGTTTAGTTGTTAAGCAAAAATGAGGATGTCCAGTTGTTGTTGTCTAAAAATTAAAAAAGTGCTTAAAAATTAAAAATGTACCCCCTATGGGATAATGATGATGAATATTTTAAAATTGCCATGAAGCCATACGTGATTCAACTTAGAACTAGCACTCGTTTTTATATTTGTATAGTACAGTGCGCAAAATTAAAAACGAACCACCCTGAATAACTTTTGTTCTAATGATCTGATCTTTACGTTCTATGTTCTTAATGGTTCGAGGGGGTGGCCTCAAATATGCTAATCAATAAGTGCACACGATATTTTAAGTTACGGAATCAGACGCAAAAACTTATTTTCCTTGAATAAACATGCCTTTTTTTCGACAGATATAGTTTTCTGATCCTCGAAATATGGCCACAATATGGGAAATATGATCTCAATAGTTTAGTCAAGAAAGCGGTCCTTTTAAACCATATTTCGAGAACTTTTTAGGAGAATTGTAAAGTGTTTGCACACAGTTATAAAATTCGTTTATCCAAAGATAATTCCATGCAAAATATACATTTTAGTAGATATCTATTATTTTTTCTTATTTTGTTTAATGATAGTCGAAAATTTATGAAAAAGATAGGTATCATTTTTTAAATATATTTTTTAAGAATGTTACTTTACCTGGAATAATACAAAATTTGAGTGAAATCGGTTAAATAGTTCCTGAGAAATCGAATTTTGAAAAAGTTGTATTTTTAAAAGTCGATATTTCATGAACTATTCGAGAGATTTCGCTCAAATTTTGTATTTTTGCTCTTAAAATGAAAAAAATAAATAATGTGAAAATTATTACACCTTACAAAATTTTATTATTAAATAAAATAATAAAAAGTAATAAAATCATGCGTGCAACAATACTAACTAAAAGTTATATTTTGCATTAAGTTATCTTTGAATAAACGAATTTATAATTGTGCTCAAAAACTTTTCAATTCGTTTAAAAAGTTCTCGAAATATATTGCAAAACGCAAAAAGTAAAATTTGCATTAAGTGGTTCGAACTTTGAACCGAACCCGTTCTCTTGACCAAACTATTGGGACCATATTTCCCAGATAGATTGCGGTTACCGCTAGATTTTGGGAGTCCGAAAAAAGGTATGTTTATTCAGAGAAAGTACGTTTTTGTGTCTGATTTCGTAACTTAAAATATCATCTGCACTTGTTAAGTAACATATTTGATTTCCCCCTCGAACCTTTAAGATGGAGTTCTGGAACGTAAAAATCCGATCATTAGATCAAAAGTTATTTAGGGTGGTCCGTTTTTTTTCTCCGCATTGTACGTATTTTGACACGAGGAATTATATTATGCACGCGTGCATATTCTAACAAATACTCATTGTGTAATAACTAGAAAAAAACATGAAACTCATAAAATTAATGATGATAATATTACACTAAAAAATTGATTGTATTTACTGCTACTTTTCAGTCATAGAAGTAAAAATATATTGAGAATAAGAATTGGAAATCGCAGATAATACTTTCCGAGATAAAGGACCATCATCTCAAAGATGCAAGTGTCCGAAACCCATTAGAGTCGATATTACCCGGTTATAAAAAGAGAACTTTTTAATGAACAGGAGGATTTTTCGGTCATGAATTTAAACTGTCATTTATATTGTTTAATCTTGCATTAAGTTGTGTGAAACTTCTTTATTTTTTAACACCCCAAGAAAGAGAAGATATCTGAAAACTAGCACACATTCCTGGAAGACGAGATATTTCGTACATAACATGCGAAGAATCCTGAACTACGAAATATCTCTTCACTGAAACAAAAGGAGCATTGATGAATGTGAGATAGATACGGTACTAAGCAAATAATCCTAAGTAACGAGATATCTCGTCTAATGTCTAAATGACTAGATATTTACATAGCTAACAGAAGACAAGGTATCTAGTACATAATGAACAATCCTAGACAACGATATCTAGTCTCCAATTCATGAAAGACGAAATATCAAATATTTAGTGAACAATTTAGAATTGCTATATTTATCATCACTTGCTCATAGTGCCAATTGCTGGAAAATTCGAAACCTCGTTCATATTCTGGAGCAAAGGATAGAGGACATTGCTTAGGAGACATAGCGTACATAGAGAACATTGCTTAGCGTACAGTTGAAAGCGCTTAGTGAACAAATTATTCCTACAACTGCATGTAACGTACATTTATAGAAAACGAGATATCTTGCCTATATCAATGATAAATAAATTAAATTAATTAATTCTAAATGGATAATTCAGAAAAGAATGGAATAAAACTTACTATTTCTCGCTTTCTTCTTTCTTCTCTAGACTCATATTTCTTACAAAGTTCAGCTTTGAATCCCCCATGCGGTCCAGAATGTGGGTCTTCCTGGGCCAACAAATCCATGAGATAGGCGATATAACTCGTCGCTAATTTCAAAATTTTGATCTTACTAAGCTTTGTGTCTTGTGGTACGTGTGGAATGCACTCACGCAATTCTGCGAAGGCATTGTTGATCGAAAGAGTTCGTCTTCTTTCTTTTCTGTTCGCCGTGACGCGTTTTTTGTATCCCCTTTCGGGTCTCAGTTCACTTCCAACACAAAATTCTTTGTTTTGAATGGGTGATATAAACTCAATTGATGTATCCGGACTATAATTGCTGAAGGACCAACCTAAATATGAAGAATCTGAAGGAGATTGTTGAGATGCCGATGCAATGTCGTAACGATTGCCGTAATAATGCTGAGGATAGGCCGTTGTGTCTGAGCTGCGAAAGAGTTGTTGATAATTTCCCACTAGGCTCATGCTGTATGACAAGTACAGGATTCGGATGGGTTCTGGTTTGTCTCATGTAATGCGAAAGATTGACTCCTCCCTCAAAAAAGGCGGAGCTTAGTGGTCCATAGTTGCTTACCAAAGGAGGAGAAACTCATGAAGGTATCTGAGTAGGGGATCAAGCAACCATTTTTGTAATTAGATTTAGAAATGCGTCGAAGTCTGTATTTGCACAGAAGATATCTATCACGGGATGTTACGATGTTTCTCTCTGAAATTTAATTAGTTCGTAAGGGATATATTTTTCCGCCATTGGAAAAACCATGATTAAGATCGAGCGTAGGTGATAAAAAAATTTCATCAGATCAATTCTAAATTAATCAGATTGTGGCGACATGTAATTAATTAACCAAAATAAACTCAAAATATGAATTTGAAAAATTCATTCCAGAATTTTTCTTACTAATCATCGATTGAACGCATTCAGCAAAAAAATAAAAGTAGTAACTATGTTCGTTTTACGATTCTCGTTTATAACTATTTTCAAACTAAAACTATTTATTCAAATATATATATATATATATAGATATAAATATATATATATATATNTAGCTACTTCCAATATATAATTTTACATTTTATATATATATATATATATATATATATTTATAAAATTGACCAAAACGAATTTATTATTAATGTTGTGATGATGTGAATTTGTGAAAATTTTCATTTGAATTAAAAATTTATATTGCGTGCATCCACGAACGAATGCATTAAATAAAGTACTTTAATGTATTTCAATTATACGTACTCTCCGGCTAAAAGTGTTTTTCCCCTTTAAATTGAAAAAAAATCAAGATGATCCAAGTGAACTTAGAAATAAATGTTGCAAAAATGCAAATTATTCATAATTTTAACTTTAAATCCAGCATTCATCTTACATGTATCTGTCATTGAAGCATCCAGTAAAGAAATAAAAATAACTACATTCGTAATCTCAGGTTAAAACTATGTCTTCTTAAATTTAAAAAAAAAAAAATTGTCAAAAAGACTTTAATATAAATATTTCAAAAATGAGAATTTTCTTTTAAAAATTTCAACTTGACCCGAGGTGGCTCAGGGTAAAGTGCTTGCTTTCCATTGTGGTGACGGGTTCGAATACCAGCGATGGCTGGTCGATACGAATTCTGCACCCGGCTGGCACCAACCACAGTGATAAACAAAAAGTGAAATTAACATTAAGGGGTCCAAACTAATACGAAATAAAAATTTCATTACGCTCAATTCTTAATTACTCTCAATTTATTTATTACAATCAATCAAAAATATTCTACACAGTTAATAGTTGCATATACAGTTAAAGTTCTGAATTAATAATAAGTAAACTTTGTAATTGAGTCAATTTCTTCTGATTTCTCTTAATGAAAATTAACAACTGAAAGCGAATTCTGTATTTAAGTCATAGACTGATAGAACACACAATATGCTTGTATGGAACACTCATTTTATTATAAATTCACAAATAGTCAGAGAAGGAGCTTAATGTATAAAATTAAACAAAAAAGCACAGAATAAAAACATATTTTTTTAATTTTTTGACAGATTTGGTATTCTGACCCTTGAACTATATGGGGGGCGGGGGTCCCACAATCTGGAAAATATTGTCCCAATAAATTATACAGTAGAGTGATTAAAAGTTTGGAACACTTTCTCTTTTTGCGTATTTCGCATTATCTCGAAAAATTGAAAAGTGAATCAAAAAGATTTTTGCACACAATTATAAAGTTCGTTTATTCGAATATAATTATTTGTAGAATAATAATTATTACGATATATTTTATCTAATGAAGGGAATTTAAATTGTAAGGTATTACATTGTTAAATATGTAATTTTAAATGAAAAAATACAAAATTTAATTGAAATTGATGGAATAGTTTTGGAGAAATCAAGTTTCAAATATACAGCTTCTTATAATTTATTAACACAGAAACTATTCTATCTAATTACATATTTAACAATGTGATACCTGACAATTTAAATTCCCTTCATTAGATAAAATATATCGCAATAATTATTATTTTACTTGGAATTATATTCGAATAAAGGAATTTTATGTGCAAAGACCTTTTTTATTCACTTATCAATTTCTCAAAGTATAGCGAAATACTCAAAAAGTAAAAGTAGTCCAAACTTTTAATCACTTTCTTGTATAATTTATTGATACAAATCTGTCAAAATTTTTTTTAAAAAAAGTGCTTTTTTGTGTCTGATTTCATAACTTTAAATATCGTCAGCATTAATTAACTTATTTAAGGTTAAGTTCCCAAACTATTGAGATTGAGTATGTGAAAATGCAATCATTAGATCAGATCAAAAGTTATTCTGAGCTTTCACTTTTTTGTTTTGTTTATAGTATGTCAAATTTGGCCATTTTAACACGATCCGGAGTAGAGCACCCGACTCCTCTTAAAAACAAATCATTCATTTCGTCTAAAATAAAATTTAACTCTTATTACATTACAAAATATGTCTACTTTTTCCACATTAATTTTGAAACTCAGAAAATTGTTCCGTTGACAAGCATACTTATTTGGCAATTGAAATAATCTATTTATAATCAATTAATTAAAGTGACTTACCCTATGATTAAAAAAAATCCCATAATGTTTCAACAACATTTGCAATAATCTATATAAAGGAAGGGGGAATTCAAGTTAAACTAACTTATTGTTACGTTTCATGTCAGTCGTTAAATCTTTGAAGAATCTCTTGGGGCTAAAGGGGGTTCTTGTTTCCTTTTCTAGTCTCGTTGCATTATTAAAACTTAAAAAAGATGAATACTTTTAAAGTCAAACTAAGTCTCTTTGGAAAAAAAAAGAAAAAGAAAAACATACTGAGTCGCGCTGTTTCAATCTGTTTAAATTTTAAATGTTCAATTTTCCAGTTTACCTAAAAAATTAGTAACTGATCTCCTAATCATGTAATTGGTTTAAAGAAAATGTCAAGGAATCTCTCTTTTATTAGCCCTCCCACTTCTTTGTAACAGAAGTCGCCTTTAAGAAGGGCAATTTAAAAGTGTCAAGCATATATCTTATTAAAAATAATTTATCTCTGAAAAAGGAAAAAAGTTTATAGGGTGGCAATTAGTGGTTCCCAAGATGTTTCAAAGATGAAAAGGATGCTTTGACATGTCAGTGTAGTAAATCAATTTGTTACACTAGTTTACACAAAGCTTCTTCCCAGCTCCAGTTTCGTATTTCAGACCTCAGCTATCCACCGACGTTTCATCTATGCTATAGATTACGTAGGTGGTCCGTTAGGAAAAAGCATTGGTCATTTTGTGATGGGATACTGGCAATACACAACTTTCTTCTTCGTGAGATTGAAATAAATAGAATACAATAGCAATTTAGCTTAAACCATGATCTTGTGTAAGAGCTTATAATTGAATAAAAAAGTGCTAAAAATATTTCCAGAAAAGTACATATTTTTTTAATTTTTTTCTTATTGGAGCTTTGTGGTGCCCCCATATATACACATATATATATATATATATATATATATATATATGTGTGTGTGTGTGTGTGATAAAACAATCACGAATGAGATAAATTTTTGGGGATGTATTTTTAACAGAAAAAGTCATAAAACGTTTTGCTAAACAAGAAAAGAAAAGCAATTTTTTTAACTATGAATTTGAATTGGTTTGGATTTCTGAGATGAAAGATACAACATTAAAAATAATGCAAGAAAAATTATCTTAAATATTGTTTACAGATTATCATGATTAAAATAAATATATTAATAAGACTCTAAACTGCAAAAAAAAAGAAAGAAGAGAAAATAAAAGCGAAAAGTTCAAGAATATTAAAGCAATTTTACGCTTAGCGTTTTTCTCATCTTGTTCCGGTTCAACTTACATGGTTTTAAAAATCGAAATTGTTGTGTTTAAAAAGGAAAATAAAGTTATTCAGTTGATTGACAGCACTAGTATTCATATTTTGAAAAAATGATTAATTATAATAATTGTGGTGGGAATAATTTTATGCACATTTTATTTAATATATTTACCTTTTTATTATTTACGAGAAAAGAAACAGACAAGATGAGATATTTAGGCTTTCTTGGATAGCATGGTCCATTTTGGTAACCATTAAAATTTCATATACATTTACACAAAGAAATGAAAAAGGCAACGCATAGAACTCTTATTTCCTTCCTCTATGAACAGTATTTATAGTTTCAGTATTAAAATTTTAAAAAACTAATGCTTTTAATTCAGAAAAAAATGTTTGTTAAAAATACCAAATTATGAAAATGTTAATTACCACAAAATAATTACTTTAAAAATCCCATATTATTTTGATAAAATAAATAAAATTACATGAAGTACGCATAAAACACTCGTACAATAAATTAGGTAAGTTTAACAAATTATCCCATTCTTGAAAAAAATATTTTTATTAGTTTTTATTACTGAGCGTAATAAAATCATATAAAATTTTTATGGAACTTTTGCATTTAAAATATTCCTTCATTCTTTTAATTAATTAAAATGCTAGTTAATGTTAATTTTTTATATTAGGACACAATTAATAAATATTTATATAAATTTTTTTATTGAATTATCTGTAAATTTCTTTATACCTTATTTAGATATAAACGTGACATTAAATTTCTAAATGAAAACGAAGTTATAGAAAAGTCATAAAAATTCCAAGTTTTGATTTATAATTTTAAAAATTTCAAAGAAACATTGATTTCATAAATATAAAATAAGAGCTAACTCCGTGCGTTAAAAATAAATTCATGCACAATGAACGTTAAAATCATGATTTAATGTACTATATAAAGAAATTTGATATACAAACTATAAAACATAAAGCAATTCTTACAGTATATAAATATACAATTATAAATGTATTAAGTGATTTAATACAAATATTTGCTTATCTCCCCAGGAATGTATTTATTTAATGACTTCTTGTTATCCAACAATAAACACAATTTATGAATAGATAGCCAACAAAGTGATGGGTCTGTTGATATCTGACATGTTATAAGAGAGGACAAAAAACCCCAAGGCCATAAATACCATAAAGACAATTTCAAAATGCTGACCATTTTCCCATAGCTTAAACTGAATCGGCTATTTTTGAGATATCAAATGATTACGCGGGTGGCGTTGAGGGATGCTTTAGAATCTTCTCTATCAGTTAACAGTGTGAAGAAAAGGAATGGTGAGAAGAGCGTTTTATTGCTTATTGAAGTAAAGGTTGACAGTGACAATTCTCTAAACACCTGTTTTATTTTTTTATACAGTGCATTTTTCCTTGTGTGTATTTTATTTTTCAAAATTTTTTTAAATAAATAATATAATAAGTTGCCCTATGTAAAAAGAAGAGAGACAGAGAGCAAACAAAGTGAGAGTTATGGAAACAAAACAGAAATATTTTCTCAAAATAATGGACCCAGGCTTCCCAGTTATTAGGGGGGGGGGTCCGGATCCCTCGGACCCCATGGTTCTGACACCAGTGTAAGATTGTGTTTCATTACACTCTGTCTTTTCTTAACAGTATAGGGTTACAAGTGGAATAGTGCTTCTTGTAAATAGAATAGCTTCTGCAGTTTTTCTGGTTTATACGCCCTTTTTAGTCGAAATTTTCAAAGACCATTTTACTTAAAAATGGTTCCTAGGTGGAAGTTTTATTCAAACATAGTTTTCCTTATTCAAGGCCTTGGGCTTCTTAGCATAAATCTCCGATATATATATATTGNTATATATATATATACAGAGAGAGAGATATTGAGGTAGACTGAGAGATAAATATAGAGAGATATATAATAGATTCTAATGAATAGAAAATTATATTAGCATTTTTTTAACTTAGAAAATTTTCTTTTCTCTTATAAATGATCTTATAAATTGTCTTATAATTTAATTGATCATAGTTCGGCTTTACCCTGTCCCGCCCCCATTTCGGGCATCCAGGGAATACTGTTGAAGGATTAGTTTAGACCAGATCCTCAATTCTGTTTTCAAAAAGTCTTTTAAAAATCTCTTCAATTCCTTTGTTTATTGTCTTTTGGTTCCAGTTTTTTTTAATGGTATCAAAGTTGAAATTTCTCGGGAAAATTTCAATTCTTAAATCATCGTAAACTGGACAGACAGTAAGTATGTGTTCGATATTTTCATAAGTTTTACAAACTTTATAGTTCGGGTGTTTCCCGAACAATTTTGACTGATAACTACCTTGGGCTCCATGGTTAGTTAGAAATTGATTGATATAGAAGTTAGAGTAGATTTTTCGATTACTGACTTTTGGAATAAAGTGGTAAGTATCATTGATCATATAAAATCGGTCATAAATGATCTTATAAATGATCTTATAAATGATTCAGAATGATCACTACCCCACAGAAGAGGATTTGTATTCTTTTAATGCCATAGAAATAACAAAAACTATTCAAGCACACCATGAAATATGATTCTACAGAGGATACGACACCAACCAACCAACCAGAATGATTATTACGGTCATTTTGAAAAAGTTGGGTTCAAAATGGCGACTCGCACAAAATATTTGATTGCTAAAATAATATTGACCTCTTATAAGTATTTCATCATTACTTAAAAGAACACCGTTTGGACTATTATTGTTACAGTGATCCCAAATTTACTCATTAAACTCATCCAATTTTTTTTCTTCATTTTTAATAAATATAATACTTTTATCAATACTTTAATTTAGAAAGTTAAAGGAACTATTAAGAACTACAAGATGTCTCAAAATTTACACAAATAGTAATTTCTATAGAAACAACGGCATTTAAGTAAATTTTTACTGATCCACGAAGTATACAGTATAGGGGTATGTATAAACATATGGGGTAATTAACGGGGGGGCGGGTGATGTCACAGTTTTTGTAGAAATTTTTAATAACCATTTTGGATAAATAAAGCTTTAATGTTTTTAATATCACTTTGAACTTCTATCTTCAAAGCTTGGGTAATTGTAAGAGTTATTAACAACTATAATAGATTTTTTTTTAAGGAAAAACGAAGGGAGAGGCCACATTTTTTAAAAATTTTTCTGACTTATAACTTAGCACTGACTGTTTATAAAAGGCGTTCATATAAAATATAATAATTGAAGGACTTATTGTTGATAAACCACGAAAAATAGAAATTTAAAAAATAAATAAAATAAAAGTGTGGAAGTTACTCTCCGATTAGGTGTAATATTTGTTTCCTCATTGTATTTAACAGTAATTTTTAAAATTTGCATAACGAAGAATATCAAATTTAAATTTTACATCTTTTCACTATTATCTTTCATCTTTACTTCATCTGATACTTATTAAGTACGAGGAAATTTTTCCAAAACTTCAAATTTTCTCAAGGAACAAAAATATAAGAAAACTGAAATTTGTCATTATCGCAATTTCACAATTAACCATTTAGTTAAACAAAAACTAACAAACTAAATAAAAGAATGTTTGGAATTTCATTACTAAAATTTTTGTAGCTAAAATACTTTTATACAAGTATCTTTCTTTGTCTATACATACATATGCACATTTTTTATCGCTCATCATTCATCTGCAGTAGCGCTAAGAAATTCCTCAATTTCAAAACGTACCCGCAATGCAGAGATTCTAGAGTAAGTGTAGCTCCTCCCTCCGATCTTTGATTGGTGTAAAATTTTGTCCTCACCTATCTATCGACCAGAAGGCGGGGATTTTGGATGGGGCTCATATTAGAAATTGAGGTGCTAAATAATTCCTGATACAAATAAGTGTGTTCACTATGTGTGCTTTCTATATTTATTTACAGTTCTCATACTATAGCGGAATTCATTTTCAAAATCGAAAATTTTTTGAGTGTCGATTTAAATTCCTAATATTTTAGTTAAAATATTGGAGTTTATAATATTTACAATAATTATAAAATAAATATAAATTTAAATCAAACAATGATTTTGCTCTAATGTTTACACGTACGACTGGAATAGCGAAAATTGGGAAAACTGGGAATAAAACAATCAACAGTGTTTTCTGCAGATGAAATTTTGAAATTTTCCAAACTAAGAGAGTTTTTGCCATTTTGTTTAAATATTGAATCACTTAACTAAATTCTGTTAATAATATTTACTTGCATGTAATAGATGTTCTTGAAGTAAAAATAGAGCTTAAACGCTCCTTATATACACTGTACATAAAAAAAAATAAAAAAAAATAGCGGAATCTTATTATTTTCTATATATTGAGTTCTAAGTAATTTCTAAGTATTGAGTTCCTGATGCAGTTTTTCTTTTTTTTAAATAAACTGTATGCTTTCAAAAGTTTAATATAGTAATAGATTTTGTTTTAGTTAATAAATATTTTTAATGAATGAGGGAAGGTTTATAGACAATTTAATTTAGCAAGGATAGGGGAGAATTGCTCTAAATGGGTCACTTTTGAAATTTTATTGTTTGGTGTATGTTAGAATAATTATTACTTCAATACGATGCATATCTAGGCATAGATGTTATGCTTATAAAATGTTGAGTAAATATTGAAAAAATAAAAATAAGCGTCATTGGATCAATGAAAGAAACCTTCATTGAATTAGTGGGTTATAAGATACCTATTGTATTTTTTAACACTGTATCATCTTAATAAAAATTAGTAATATATTTATAACTATTATAAGCAATGTTAAGTAAATATAAAATGCTGGGTAGGAACCAACTCAGAACACGGGAAATATATTAAAACATACTCTGATGTACTATGCCGACTCAGAAGGAATAAGCTAGATAGCTATAGAATTTTAGATTTAATTCCCCTTATACGTTTCCTGAAAATCAGATTCAACAGCACTTTGTTGTGAAACTGAAAAAATTTAAAAAATATTAGCCCCCACATGATTTCTAAGAAAGTCTCATCAGCCTATTTATGAGTTTGGCTTTGCGACCCAAAAAATCTTTATTTTTAAACTAACAGTGCTTATTTAATATTATTTATTTAATATTGTTTATTTGATATTGTTTATTTAATATTCTTCATTAAGTAAAATGCAGCAAAAATTATAAGACCATTATTTTTTTAAAAAATAAGTACTATTAAAAATATCTTTACCATATGCTTGTTATAAATTTTTCCGACAATTAGAACAATACTTCACTGGCCGATGAAAGTAAACAGTTTACCAGATATAGCTTTCATATATTTGGAAACGAAATGGCAGACCAGCTGGTCAAAAAAGATTGCTTACTTTCACAGCTTCCTTTTTTCTTTCCTTGCAGTCAAGTTTATTCCACCATTGTCAGGACGACAAATAAATTTGATGAAAACAACCTAACAGTTAGTGCTGAAGGAAAAATGTGGTCCGGCCTTATTCTCGATCCCATTTCCATTGACCTCCCTCGACAGAATTTTCTCTGCCAATTTCAGAATTGTTATTCCACTGTCCCATGATGATTTCCAAAATCACCCAGGCCGTATAGACAGTTCTGGCTCTCTGACTGTCCTCTGTGCTCCACAGGATAAGCTATGAAACTAATCACTTAACAGTTTGCCCATCCCTTCCTGAGTAACATTAGCAATTCTTTGATCATTGACAATTTTCACATGAAGGCTACTCTGTACTGGGCTGCTAGAAAGAAAATGGCTGACAGGACGCCATACCATGGAAGAAATTTTTCCTCGCATATTCTCTTTTTCCTTCATTACTAATTTAAAATTTAAAGTGCAGAAAAAGTGCATTCAGACAAACCTTGAGTAAGTCATGAAGTTTCAAATACCGAAAAGAAAATTTTAAGATAGACAAATGAAAATAAATTATGCGAAGATATCTTAGGATTACGCAAAGGTGAAGTTCTCTTCTAATAATTGGCTTACATTTTTATATTTTGATGTATTTTTTTCAGCAACTGAAACTGCGTGACTTACTCTAAGTATAACTGAGCTTACTTTTTCTTTCCTTTAAATTTTAAATTAGTAATAAAGGATAAAGATAATTGGCGACGAAAATTTTCTTCCGCGGTAAGGTGTCCTCTTAATGTAGGAAGGGAATAAAATAAAATAGATAAGGAAGAGTGGAATAAAACTGAGTACCTCATTTTTGGCGAAATTAGTTCTGTTTTCTAGCGAATATACTCTGAACTACGCTTTACTAGTCAAGAAGAAGGACCTATTACATTTGGTATGTTGTTATTAATTAATTCACGGCGTATGTCAAATGTTTTCTTGCTTTTAAGTCCTCCTTATTTGATGGTCATTACAGTTATAAAAACTTTTTTTATTCCAGCTTATTATACAATTACTAAGGATTTATTCCCCAACAAACAATAAGGATTTAGCCCAATGAGTAGCAATGGTCGTGTCGATAATCTCTGTTCGCGGGGTAAAACTTGGTAATACCCGGTTAGGCAACCTTGACGTGTGTCTATGATGGGCCCACGAAAGCTGCAGCGCATGGGGAGGAAGAAGATAACTATATCCAAGACAGAGCAAATATTTTGCAAGCTCAAGGACAAAATTTATTACGGGCTCCATTCTCAACGCCCAAAAAGCCTTATTTTAATTTTTGAAATTCTTTTATACAAAATTGTAGTTTTTATATAGTTATAAAGAAATTCTCGGCAATTTTCTTTTGAAAATACATTAATAAACACTATATTGTGTCTAAAGAATTTTGGTTGGGCCCTCAGCTGTCCCAGGCCCTGGGACAAATGTCTCTGTCTTTCCCCTGTCCCCCTTAAGTACGCCCTTGACTACACCACAAGCAGGCCCGGCGCCAGGTTAGAGGTAAGCCCTATGAGATCCAGATTTATGTTCCATAAATTATTTATTTTTTCTTTTATAAAAATATTATTTGTTCCAAAAATATATTTATAGTTTTTTTTCTTTTTAAATCTATTCTTAGATTCACTTTCTTTGTAGTTAGAGTTCTTTATATATAAGTTTTACTAAAGATGGAAAGAAAAGTCATTTTTTGACAATTTAGTTTCCAATTTTCCTGAAATTTCCAGTTCCGCATTCCGTAAACCATTCAACAGCATTCATTTCCAGTTCCGTAAACCATTTAACAATCAAGGGGTGAAGGGGGAATTAGTTTAAGATCAGAGAATAAGCATATTAACAACAAGTAAGTATATTAACAGCAGTGAATTTATTCATGGACTAGTGAATGAGTTTATAAATTCATAAAAATATTTGTAAACCAACAAGTTATGTTACAACAGTTAACGACAACAATTTTTCTTTTTTAACATTATGGAAACATAATGAATGCCAAATAGCTTCAAAATATCATTTAAATGTGCATAGTTAAAATAAATAGACCAACCTAAATAACTTTTAATTTAATGATCGGATCTTTTCATATTCCAGAACTCAATCTTAATAGTTCAAGGGGATGACCTCAAATATGATAATTTATTAGTATTGACTATATTTTAAGTTACGAAATCAAACACAAAAACTTACTTTTTCTGAATAAACATATTTTTTACGAGAGATTCAGATTATTGATCCAAAAAATATAAGGGATAGCCGCAATCTGGAAAATTTGATCCTAATAGTTAGCACAGGAGAGCGATCAAAAGTTTGGACTTCTTAATGTTAGTTTTATTTTTTAAGGGAATGGAAAAATTTTTACACACAGTTAAATAATCATTTATCCAAAGAAAATTCTAATAATGTAAAATATGCGCTTTAGTAAACATTTATTATTTTTCATTATATTATTTAATAAGAGCTAAAAAAAGCTTTTTAAGTTTGCAGTTTCTGGCATCATTTTAAAGAACATAATTTTACATGGCTAAATATAAAATTTAAGTGAAATCGGTAGAAGAGTATCTGAGAAATTAAATTCTAAGAAAATCGTATTTCTGAAATTCGATATATTTACCAGATTGCAGCTATCTCCTGTATTTTGGGGCCAAAAATCTGAATCCGTCGAAGTAATAAGGCATGTTTATTCAGAGAAAGTATATTTTTGTGTTTGATTTCGTAACTTAATATATAATCTGCATTAATTAAAGGACAAATTTGAAGTCACCCCCTGGAACTGTTAAGGTTCAGTCCTTGAACTTGTAAGATTCGATCAAAAGGTCATAAGTTATTCAGGGGGATCCCTTTATATTCTTTTTGTGCACTGTACATAAATAATACATTTGAGTACATGCATTTAAGACTTAGATCAGTTAAGTCTCAACTTCTGGTTCTCAATATTATGAAAAAAATTTTAGCAGCAAAAATCTTTCGCATGTGCTTAAAAAATTAAATATAACTGGTTGGCATGTCATTTTAATTACCAATTCAATAAATGCTAATTTAATTACCAATTCGAATACATTTTAAGACTGATTTTAACTTTTCATCGCAAATACTCATAGATAAATGACTCCTGGCTGGGATAGCCTGGTCGGTAGGGCGCTGGGTCCATGTCCAAGAGTTCGTGTGCTCGATCTCCGCAGACTAAAGACTCCCCGTGTAGTAAATGGTGACTGATGCACGTTAAATCTGTCGAGTCTCAAAGTCCTCCATGTTCCCATAACAAATCAATACTTCTGGGGGTACTGATCCACGAGTTTTCTTGTCGTCCGGATTGGTTCACAATTACAAGGCTACGGAGTTGAACATTAGTAGTCGTAAACCCCAAAAATTGTGTCGGCTGTTCAACGACTGATATAAAATGCTCGTAGACTTGGTTACGCTTTTTTTATTTTTTGAACAGTGCCATTAAGCTAAATTTTTCTTTAAAATGCATTGTTTAATATTTTAGATCCATGAATTCTTTTAACTAAAAGAAATTTATAACAGTTAAAGTTCGTTTCGTTTTGGCGAAAAAACACATACAATTGACTTTCTTCGGCCTATAATTAACAATTGCAAATAAGTGCAGAGTTTGATTTTGACAAGGTTACTAATTTGATTTATTATCTTAAAAGGTGCCATTGAGATTATTAGCCTTTTTTTAGCATATTTTGTACTAAACATTTTAATAACAAATTCACCACGATACCATAAGATCATTGAAAAAATTAACAGATACTAAAATTAAATCCAATCTCACTTGCGCAATATGAGTTTATTATACTTACATATACAGTCTTAATATTTGACTGTACGATTTTAAATCTCGAAATACTTGAAAATCTAATTTTTTAAAAAGGTGGACCAACTGGTCGCCGGTTAATATTTTATAAAATTTAAAAACAGGTATTTTAAAATATCAAAATAAATCTCATACTCAGTTTAAGGATTGTACTTTTCACTATTGTCTAGACTAATATGACTGTTTCTTTTTCCAAGTGCAGGTATGCTAATTAAACATTTTCTATTAAAATAATTACATTTTCTTTTTATTTAGGATTTTAGTTCTTTAGTTTTAGTTTAGGAGGGAATGCAACAACTTTACTTTTGTTCACATTTTAATAACATTTCTCATTAATTTTTAAAAATTATTAGAAAATAATCTAAAACTAAATAAATCTATAGTATTTGATTTTTGGATTTTAGACTGGGGCAAGAAAGGGATCTTCTAACAATGATGAAAGAAAAGTATGCGTCTTTTGAGAATTATTGCTCTAAGATGCTTAAATATCTCTAAGCTTAAAACAGACTAAGTCTACATGATTCAAAAGTCTACAGTAACTAAGAGACTAAATTCTTTGGCACTAATTTCTATCGAAAATGAAACTACAAAAACAGTTCATTATAAAAACTCTGAAATGTTTGCGTCTGCTAAAGCACGAAATTTTTTTTTTTAATGTTTAAGCTTTTATATTTGTATGTCATAAAAGAATATGCACTTAATGAATATTACCTATAATAAATGTTTTTTCTAGAATACTTGAGGTGATATTCTCATCAATTAAATTAACGACTTTCTTTTTTTAAACCTTGAAATCGTTAATTGTTATTTATTTTCATCACGCGTTTCTTAAGTCAACATTCTGGGTTGATTTAGATTTGATAATTTTCTGGTAGTAATATTCTAATTTAAAATATAAAAGCAATTTTATACAGCGTTATGACTACACCAGAGAGGCAATTCAAAATTTTTTTTAAGGTAACTTTTCCAAAATTGAGCTCAGGGCGCCGTTTTTAGTGTCGCCCGGGGCGCGAAAATGTCTTGCGCCGACACTGATCACAAGTAAATTACATGTAAATTTTTTTAAATTGTCATATAAAATAGAAATGTTTACTACTTTTTCACTAAAAATTCTAGTATTATGATTTTACGAGAATGACTTAGGGGCCGGGATAGCCTGGTTGGCAGGGGGCTGGACTCGCATTTGTAAGAACGGGAGTTTGGATCCAACCGGCAGTAAATGGTGACTGGTGCACGTTAAATCTGTCGGGTCACGAAGTCCTCCATGTTCCCATAACAAATCAGTACCTCTGGGGGTATTGAATTGGAGATTGATCGTTCTCTGATTCAGGTCGAAATTACGATCTGTGGATGAATGAATGGGTCCGCCCTATAAACGGGTGTGACGTATGGTGTGGCCGAAGTCGAATTCTTGGCCATAGGTGGCGCCACTGAAAAGCAAGAAACGCATCATCTGCCTTAAATTTGCTCGGTTTCGCCTAGCATGTTTGCTAGTGTGGCAAGTGGCATTAGAAACAACAACAGCAGCATTAATTGTAATTGAGCACTGGTTCGAGGGCATTCTAATTACTTTGGTTAGTTAGAATTTATTTATAATATGGGATATTAGTTTAGTTAGCATTACTACACTTTAATCTTTGTTATTTTGCCTTAAATGCTAAATTGCTTATCTTGTTATCTGATGATTGAGTTTTTAATAAAACGTTTTTTTTAATATTTTTTTCAATGTTTTCTTGACTTTCTGATATGGTTGCATGAGATTTACTTAAAAAAAACGGGGGGGGGGCGTAAAATTAAGGTTTCGCCCGGAGCGCCAAAATGTCTAGGGACGGCCCTGATGTGGCCCACCCTATGAACGGGTATTTGTGGCAGTGTGGCGTGGGTAATATTGTTCGCCTTCGTGACTATGGTTCACAGGTGCCCACCGGGCAACGATAAATGAGCAACACTTCCGGCGTTTTCTAAGGCGAAGAACAAAAGTTCAGTGCCTGCCGTTATTAAATTTTTTTTTTTAGTTGTATAAGCAGGCCAACCAAATTTAGTTTATCTAGCACACCTTCATGGTGTTGAGATATTTTTCCGTCAGTGTATATCTATCTATCTATCTATCTATCTATCTATCTATCTATCTATCTATCTATCTGTATATATATATATATAACCAGTTGATTTCATGTCATGTATTATAAATATACAAATTATTATTCAAATGTTATGACTTGGGAATTAATGGGCTAGTAAATAAAATAAATTTAAAAAAAAATGAACGATTCTCAAACTTGAAAAATCTACTGTTAGAAATTTTTCTTTTCTTTATTGCAAAATTTAGATGCAATTTCGATTTTTCCTTTGAAAAAAGGAGGAAAATGTAAAAAATTTTGCTAAAATTGCGCAAAAGAAGCTTTTCAAAAATAAACACAGATTTAAACTTTAGTGGCTTTTATTTTAACCCTTTAATAAATGTTATTTGTTTGTTTGATATTTAATGAGATTATTATGTAATGACATTATTATTTAATATTATTATTATTATATTAGATTATTATTTAATTAGATTATGTAATAAGATTATTTAAATTAATTAAATCACTTTTGATTACAATAGCTTAGTAATGCGTAAAAAATTGAAAAGAAACTTATTTTTAAAAATATAAACTTTCATTAGTTTTTAAATATGAATAAATATAACAAGTCTTCATTTTCGCTGAAAATTACACAACATTTCCTCCAACGTAAAACTCCCACAGGGAAACCTTTATTCTCAATTTATAAATTACTTTTCTGTTTCGTATCACAGGGAGTTTAACTTTCACTTCAGAAAAAAAAAAAGAATAAATGTTTATCTGCCTTTCTTTTACAATTAAATTAAGCGAGAGGGAAGGAAAAAATATTTCTGCACTCTAAAAAGCGATATTATCCAAGAAGATGGCGGAAGAAGATATGCTCTATCCATAACAATTAGTGAACTTCTATGACTGTTGCTTTTATTGCGGTTCTCCGACATGATCATAGATAGTCGTTTTACCCCCACTGCATCTGTTCAAATAGGGGAGCCAATTCAATTACGCAGCCACCCCTTCTCGATAAAAGATTATATACCGTTATTGAATGCCAAAATGATTGAGGGAATTGGTAAGCTATGAGAAATGCTTGCCCGACTCTAATAATTTTTCTCTATATGGAGATGTTTTTATTGTTTTCGTAAAGCAGTAGGTTTATGTATAACAAAACTATAGTCCTGACCAAAAAGAAGAAAGAAAAAAAATCTTTACAAGGTCAATACAGTGCCGGATTAAGCGGACGCGGGGCCCTAGGCCATTAAAATTTTTGGGGCCCTTAAATTAAAATTTTTTTCTCGTATATTTTTTATTTATTCAAATATAAAAGTATTTATATATCTTTTTATTTAAGAAAGATCTTTTTATTTATCTTTTTATTTAAGAAATTTATTTTTATTTAAGATAAAAATAAATAATAATAAATTAAATTTTACTTTATTTTGTTAAATTAGAAATAAAAAATAATCATAACATTTTATAATCACAACATATATATTTGAAATTGATTTTTTTTAAAATAATTGCTTTTCTTAATTTTTTAAATTTTTTTTCAAAAAATCCATTTTAAGGGAGCCCCTAATTATAGGGGGCTCCAGGCCATGGCCTAGTCTCGCCTAATGGGTGATCCGGCACTGGGTCAATACAGCTACAAAAGTAAAAGTTTTATTTTATCCATATTTCTGCACGAAATAAGTTTTAATGCAGTCAATTTTCGTAAGAATTCGTGGCATATCGTAATTAAAAAATAATAATAATTCGTCAAAAACTCATCAAAAGCAATATTTTTATAAAAAGTGTTTTTTATACATTTATACAGAATATTCCTTAACCTACCTGAATAAATATTTTTAAAATTCTTATGAATGATGAAGTAAAAATATAAAAATAAAAATAATTGATTACGAAATAAATAAATAAATAATAAAAAAATGGGAATCTCTAGCAAGGAAACCGGGATTGAAAACATCAAAACCAGTTTGATTACTTGAGGAAACAAAGATGTACTGAAATGAGAAATTGGAAATAACTTTAACTTTAATTCGGCTATTAGCACATTTTGATATTATTAATTTCTATTTCCTCAATAATGATTCGGCAGATTTCGATTGTGTTTGTTTTTTTCCCTCCCCGATGTATTAATTGCACCAATACAACCATAAATATGTATAATTTGATATCCTTTTTAGAAAGCGATTCTAAGAGTAGACATTTCAAGCGGTGAATATAGAACTTCCCGTATATTAAGCTAAGAGTACAGTGAGACTTAAAAATTAACTTTCATTTTCTTATACTAGAGATTTTTTTATATGCCAACTATACATAAACAAGATGCTTAATGTGACAAGTTTCATAAAGATATGCTATAATTTATGGGGACATTAGTTTAAATATTTTTTAATTACACGTAACTAAAAATGCTTTTAATGTTAGAATTTAAAAAAAAAAATTTTTTTTAAACTTTAAATCATAAATACGATTTAGGTTTACGATTTTTACAAACGCAACTACGATACGATTTTTTGGCACATGCTGTGCCAAAAAAAAAAGAAAAGAAGAAAAAAAGAAGAAAAAAAACTTTATCATGGTCAATATCAATATTTTTGTTATAGGAAACAATATAGAAATAGGATAGTGGAATCGAATAATTTTGTTATAATAAACACTATAAAAATACAATATAGATAACGAACTCCAGCGAATTATATTGTGAAGAGGTCCTTGATTCAATCCATGTACAAGAGGAGAAGAAAAAAAGTAAAGGGAATCGCATAATTATAAAGTAAATAACTTTATAGTAATAATAGGTAGGTATAATTACAAAGTAAGTATAATTACAAAGTAAGTATAATTACAAAGTAAGTATAATTACAAAGTAAGTAAAATTATAAAGTAAGCTACATAATTATATTATTTTGATATGACCTGCTTTTCTCGACTCATCAAAACTTAAAACAATTTTTACCTCAATTTCATTTGGCGAATACAGTGCTATCTGCAAATCAAAGCTATTTATTGTTTTCTGAAAGATCCAAATCTGCAATAAAAATAAAAGTTCCAAATTAAAGAATTTAAATTTGGTCCAGCTCCATTCCGGGAGTTAGAGAATCAAGTTTGGCATCATTGAATGCATCTCTTGAAAATATATTTCATGCATATATTGACTGTTTCGATACATTTTTATTTCATTAACTTTGATTTGCAGATTGAAAAATAAGGGTAATCATAACAGAAACTCCCTGTTCTATGTCGTAACTTGGAAGAAATTTATTAAGTTATAATAAGTGCTGAAATTTTTTTTTATAATAGCGCGAAGTTTTCAATATTTAACAAAAAATAAAACTATTAAATTTTACTTACAAAAAAGTAGAAAAAAGTATAGATTTTTTTTCGCACAAAGTAAAAAAAAAGAGCTTAATTTGCTAATTTATAAACAGGGCTCTCTATTGAATTGAAGAGTTATACAAACACATAGGCTTCGATAATATTTCATTCGTTTTGAACCATTGAAAATAAATCAAATTAGAAGCAAATTAGCAAATTATTTTCAAGCAAATTAGAAACCACTTTCTAATTTTTATTGCATCAGAGTTTCTGAATGGTTGCCAAATTTAGTTTGCGTTCCATTCAGATGAATAATTTAAGTCATTTTTAAATTTAGAACGACTCTACCAATTATGTGAATTATAGTTCACATGTTAATCAGCTATCGCAGTTCATAATCCGAAATCGATGGTTCAGTGGTTTTGGTTTAAAAAAAAGGTATTTCAAGTTAATAACAAGATTTTAATTGAAAACAATGATAATATTTAACATCCTGGAATTAAGTTTGATATAATGGCTGAAGTTTCAAGTTTGAAGCAAAACAGTTTTTATCAATCTATAGTTTTGATACTATCGAATCGAATCAGAAATTAAAAGTTTCAGTTTCATTTTGGAGGTGTTGCCAACGGCCATCTGTAAATTTTATTAACAACTAAGTGAAGGTTTCTCTTCATTTGCAAAGAAATCTTGTCCTCTTGTCTAATAAGTGAAGCTACTAACACAAATTTATCTGAAATCCTATTTTGACTTTTTTGAAATTCCTTTCTTTCCTTTTCAATTCCTACTATTAATCCACACTCTCCATATATATATTTATATATTTTGTTCAAATTTTCAATAGTTTATAAAATACCTTTTATTCATCCACTCAAATTCAAATACATTTTTTTAAATTTGTAGTGGATAACATTCGATGTTAATACAGTTTTTTTTTCAACTATTAATTCATTAATTAAATTCAATTAATTAATTTTAGTTTCATATGGGAGAAAAAAAATTCTCTTATATAAGATATTTAGCAGGATATAAATTTAGGAATAAATACCGTCAGTGGCTAAGCGTGTAGATTGCTGTAAAAAATTTGCTTTTTCAGATTCTTTATAAAACAAACAAACAAACAAAAATAGTACAACCCAACAAATACTACACCGTATATAAAAAGGAAAATTGCAAGGAAATTCGCTTTCTATTTTGCCTCTTAATATTGTGATTCTTGCATATGTACATACATATTTATGTTAATTGTAATGCCGGGATAGTCTGGTCGGTAGGACGCTGGGCCTATGTCTGAGAGTTCGTGGGTTCGAACCCCGCCTGCCGAAGTAGTAAAGTGATTGATGCGCGTTAAATCTGTCGATTCGCAAAAGTTCTCCATGTTCCCATAACAAATCAATACCTCTGGGGGTACAGGATTGGAGATCGATCATTCTCTGAATCAGGTCAAAATTACGATCTGTGGGTGAATGAATGGATGTATGAATGGGTCCGCCCTATAAACGGGTGTGACGTATGGTGTGGCCGAAGTCGAATTCTTGGCCATAGATGGTGCTACTGAAAAGCAAGAAACGCATCCTCTGGCTTAAATTTGCTCGGTTTCACCTAACAGGCTTGCTAGTGTGGCAAGTGACATTAGAAACAACAACAACAACAGCATTAATTGTAATTATTTGATAAAAATTAACTGAAATAAAATTTTTCCTTGTTGACCTAAGTAGAAACTTAATTTAATTTTTTTTTAATGTTACTTGTTTATTATAACCTCACGCAGAGTTACTCCGAGATTGTAGCAAAACTTCCCTGCAGTGGTGCAGCTGGAAAAATTTTTCTGGGTCGGATTTTTAAGTTGGTAGTTTTAATTATCCAAAAATTTAAACAGGAAACATCCCTAAATAGATTTTTGTAAACTCCCTATATAGATTTTTGTGATCTCCCTAAATGGATTTTTACGAACTCCCAAAATAGATTTTTGTGAACACCCTGAATAGTTTAGTGTGAACATGATTAATTAGTTAATAGTTGTTCATATATGGTAAGTAACCTCAGTAAACGGTATCATAAAAATCACCAAACCTTAGAATGGTTACTTTGTTTATCGTTTTCCAAATTCAACTAAGAGCATTTTATGCCAGCAAAGCTTTTTTTAATGTAAGAAGAGAATGCCAAACATAGCATACTATTTCCAAATTCTTTTGCGTAACAATGGTCTTAAAAAAAGAAGAAAAGAAGCTAACTTGATTTCTTTCATCCATTATGGCTAGTGTTAACAATGGTGGTTAATGGTTTTAATGTAAGACTCACAACCTCGAAGAGATATTATTATACCCTATCATACTTAAGGAAATGGCAAAATAGAGCTTTTTTTCTCCCTTTTCAACTAGGTAAAAAAAAAATGATTATCTATTTTTTAATATGGTACTGAACACCGTTTGTCCTGAATTTCACCGATAATGTAGGCTCCGAGATAAGTGCGAAATTCTAGCTCAAATATCTTAGAAAGTTGTAAATCGATTTCAATGCCGTTTTATAAACATTTTATTTATTTAACTATTTGCATTTGGTGAAGTCTTACGTTTTTGGAAATACTCATTTTTAAGAAATCGTTAAAAAATTTCCTATTTTAGAAAATCCCTAATTTAGATCACGTATTTTGAACTAAGAGGCCAACGTTCAACTATGTGGAGAGGGAATTTTCGCCAGTCATGTCAAAAAGTTCAAAAATAATTTTTTCTGGAATCGGGGTAATTTTTATGTCAGTGCAATGTTCATATCATAAAATTTTTTGTACAAATGATGTTCTTGTATTTGATCTTGATCATATGTAGTTTCGAAAAGTACACGTTGTTGATTTACTATAACTATTAAGATATTGCTTACGGTGAATGGCTTTCTTCTGAAATGAAACTCCAAATTATGAAGAGCTGTCTATGTCTGATTTTGTCGAGAATTTATATTTAAGCAGTTCCCAAAAGCAAATTAACTTTGATAAATGAAAGATAAATTTTTCTTTTAAAGAAGAAAAAGAATCCGAATTATAAATTTAAGGATTTCTCAGAATTTATTTTTAAAAATTAGCCGATAATTAATCAAAATACACAAAATTTTAAATGTATATTACAAAATCTTTACTTAACTAAACTCCTTTAAAAATTTGAACTTGATGTTTTTATTTATAATTTTTTTTTTGTTCTCGAAAAGCTCTTATGTTATGTTTGTTATGTTCTTTTTTTGGTTCAGGGCATGAAGTGATCATTCCCTAATAAGGAACCTCGGCTCGAATCCCAACTGGTCGATTTAATCATTACTCACAGCTCATACTGATGCTTTTCTTTAAAAAAAAAACTATTTAAAAAAAAGATTTGTCATAACAATAATTAATACTTCCTTGTTAACACCAAGTAATTCGATATGCTTTTCTTCGATGTACCATAATAACTGTTACACGAGAATAATCAAACAGTCATCGATAGTTCTATAGGGAAAAGCCGAAAACAACTTCATTACTGAAAAATTAGTACAGTTAGAATGATAGATGGAAAAATTTAATTAATACTGACAGTATCATACTAATTAGCAGCAATTTTTTTTCTTTTTTTTTTGCTTGTCACGTCGGAAGATTTTTGACTTTCTGCTTTTTAGTTTTAATTATCAGGTATTGAATTCGTGTGCCCTTTTCTGGCTATTCCATGAACAGTCGTTATTTTCTTTTCCAATGCCCTACCGGATATTGACTTTCATCATTCGGGTATCAAAAGGGCAGATTTGTTGACCACTCTCTCTGGGCTAACGTAGTAGATGCTCCCATAGTAAGAAGGACAGATAGGATAGAGAAGAGAAGGAAAGAACATCCATGCCTAATCCGAGATTCGAATCTGGGACCTTCCTGACTTGAGATCAGCTCCCCGACCGTCATACAAGCAGATCGGCTGAACATTCATTACTGTTTTATTTTATTTTTTATAACAGGAGACGAACAGCGGATTTAGTCCTGTGTTTACGACTATCAATGTTCTACTCCGTAGCCTTTTAATTTTGAACCTAATTCAGAAGACAAGAGAAATTCTGAATCAGGCATTTTGACAAACTAGTTTTTGTGGAGGACTTTTTAATGGAACTAAACCTCATTTGCGTTACATGGGATAGAAAACCATGAAAACCTTCCGCGATTAAACCTACGGCAAGGGGAATCTAACCCACGATCTGTCAACCATTGAGTATATTTTTTCATCAGCACAGTGGTGAGTGTGAGTCGGGAGAAGAATTCATATCAACCAGTCACCGCTGGGATACGAACCTGATTCATCTCATTAGGAGGCGAATGCTTTATCCCCTGAGCCACCGAGGTTCAGTTGTTACTGTTTATTTTGTAACCGTCGTCGAACAGCTGACCAAAATTTTACGACTTCCGTGTCGTAAACTTGTCATCTTTAAAATTTTATACTCGGATACATCGTATATGTAGTTTCTTGTGATGGCATTTCGAAGTACCGAAAAATTATTGTTTGTTAGACATTGAGGTTTATGAAACATTGAGTGTGAGAGATGAAATACTCAATTTTAAAGCCGAATCAAATTGTGCTAGTTTGATATATGAAAAAAAATTGAAATTAAATTGAAAAATTGAATGAAAATTGAAATTACGTTAAAAATGCATGGATATGAAAACTGATTATTTTTAACGGTGTAAATACAACAATTAAAAATACTCGTAAAAACACCCACCGTGAAAGCCTTGCCAAGGACATAATCCAGTTTATAATTGGCGCCCATTTTCGTCATTATCCCTTTTTAGCAATTTTGGACCTTTTTCCTTCTTTATGATATCATTTCCTAATGATATCGTAATTAATGGTCGAAAAATGAAATCTTATTGAGCTATTACTTTTTCCTATGTATCATAAATATGAAAAACTTAGTCGAGATATAAAATGATGTAAATTGTTTGTCGTTAAGTACTGGGTGTTGCGTAATAACAACCTCTAATATATATAGATATTATTTAAGTTCCTTTAAAATATAGCGTTAAATGATTTACTCATCAGAAGTTTCAAATTAATACTTAAACGAGGAAAAAAAAACTCCCTCTCAGTTTAAATAATTACTAATCAGGAAATCGGAACTATAAACATCTGAATCTTTTTGATTGCCCGTGAAATTTGAAGGAATAAACTTCTTTTTGTTTCCTCCTATAATATTTACTGTTCCGCCCTCCTCTGTAGTGACTCATTACATTTCGATATCATCTTTATTTATTTCTTGCTATACGACACTTTATGCGAAATATTTTTAAATGGGATTTAAAAGTATAAGTTTTATTTCATTTTATAACAGTCGTTGAACAGCTGACCCAATTTTTAGGTTCACGACTACTAATGTTCAACTCCGTAGCCTTGTAATTTTGAACCGGATCCAGAAGACAAGGAAACTCCTGGATCAATTATTGGGAGAAATTTGCCTTCGTGGAGGACTTTTTGATGGAACTCACCCGCATTTGCGTTACATGGAGAGGAAGACCACGATAACCTCCCACGGTTAACCTGACGGCAAGGGGGCTCTAACTCATGATCCGTTGTCTACCACTGAGGATATTTTACGTTAGCACTTTGGTCGGTGTGAGTCGGGTTTCAGAATTCGTTTCGACCAGCCATCACCGGGATCGAACCCGGTTCACCTCATTGGAAGGCCAGAACCATGTTGTGAGTGGTCACTCTGTATACATTTTAATGTTTTTTTATTTATTTATTTGACCGATTAAATGTGAGTAACAATACTTTATAGATCGCTGTCAAAGAGAAAAAATAATACGCAATAATAATTCATAATAATAATACATAATAATAATACGTAATAATAATACATAATAATAATACGTAATAATAATTATACTTAATAATAATAATAATAATAAAAAAGACGCAAATAGATTTTATTTAAAAAAATCTTTCTTTTTACAGAAATATTTCCCAAATTTAGACACAACTGAAATTTTGGAAATATATTTTTAAATGTTAAAGATAATTGAAATAAAAAATGAGAACTTTCATAAGTTTAATTTTTGCAAATTAAAAAGTTATTATTGATGCGAAAAACGCATTTTCTTTTAATGATAAGGTTTTAAGAGAAAAATAGGATTCGTAAGAAATTTCGTCATTCACACATTTGACGCCAGCTACCGGTTCTATAGTCGCCGCGTCAACCATTTGGTCTTATTTCTAAATGGATAAAAAGAAAGAAGAAGAAAAAAAAAGAGATAAAGTTTCTCTTAGAAGTCATTAAGACATATATAGGTTCTCTTGTAATTTAGTAAATTACACAGTTAATGCTACGAAATTATATTTATTTCATTTCTTTTGCAGTTTAATTTTAATGGAGTTTTTCGCCAGAGAAAGTAAAAAAAAAAAAAGTTAAAAANAAAAAAAAAAAAAAAAAAAAAAAAAAAAAAAAAAAAAAAAAAAAAAAAAAAATAGTTTGAGTGCAATAAACTCAACTCAAATTTTAAACTACTCGTATAAGTACTATCTTATAGAAAAAAAAATGTTTGAACTTGAAAATCGTCAAATAATTTATATAGAACTTAAAAAAAATTATTAAACGTTTGAATCGCTTATTTGGCGAGAGTTTTCCACCTGAAGTTATGCTCATTTTTTAATTCCAGAAAATGTAGTGTTGTAGCACGTGCCGATGGGCATATGTCCCCTTTATATTTCAGTCAAATAAAGAACATTTTTATTAATCATCATCGATTTAAATTCACCAATGTTTAAAACAAGAAAGAGATAAAAACTAATTATTTTTTTTCCAGATATTTAGCAGATATAAGAATTTATTTCTTATGTGTGAAATTAAGAGAACTATTATTACTGTATTTTAATTTAACCTCCCTCAAAAATTGGACACATGCACGCACATGCGCTGTAATAAAATTTTAGACGTTGAAAAATTAGATCAAAAAAGCTTTTAATTTACATAAAATGTGGGTTTTCTTCATACAGTCATTTTTCAACTCTTACATTCTTAGCATACAGCACGCTGGTAGAATATAAACTAAACTTAGTCAAGCATTCATGAAAAAATTTTACACTCTCAAAAAAGCTGTAAAAATAATAACATATACAAATCTTTATTTCATATAAAGACAAAACCTTTTTTTAAAAATAAAAACAACACATTATTAGATAGAATTCTTTATTTGGTATAAGGACAAAGCCTTCTTTAAAGTTTTTTCTTTTCTTTAAAAGTTAAATTTTTTTTTGCTGTAAATTTTCTTTGCGGTGATTGTTCCTAAATATTGCAGCTTTGCAATCATATTACCATAAGAAATAAGTTAAAACTAAAGTTAGAGGTTGCATAAAAAGTTAAAATATCCGGCAATTGCTCATATAATATGATTCGTAATTACTACCAATAATATATATTGGTTTTGGAACTCTTGTTAAAAATGAAGTAAAGAAATTATACACATTCAAGGGTCTTAAATCATTGTTAAAGGAAGGAAAAACTATAAACGTCATTAAAACTCGTTTGATTGCCAAATTTAACTTAGAAAAGGCTAAATGTGATTATTAAAAACACAGCCAAATTTCCTCCGACAGTCAATTCCTCTTTCCCAATTAGAGATTTTCTTCACTTAAACATTAACTTGAAACTCCGTGTTAATACCATTTTCACCTTATTTTCCACAAGATTTCTAAGTGTATTATATTAGGCAGTGTCTAAGAAATATCCTGTATCAATACCACTTGCAACAGCTTGGACAACAATAACAAACTTTTCATATTTCAGTTTTTTTAATTTATTATTTTGAAAGTTAAGTTCAATTTTAATTTTACAAGAGCATGATTTTATCATGATTCTTCAACTGTAAATAAGATTTTCCTCTCGTGTACAGTGTGCTTAGTAAAAAATCGAACGAAAATCACCAATCACTTGATTTTCACGCACTTTTTGAGAGGTTGACCTTCATCATCATCATAGTTGGCCAGACAGCCCAATGTGAGCCAATGCCTTCCTCTGAAGATTTCTCCATGACGACTTCAGATTTACCTTTGATCTCCAATTCTTAACCTTAAGAGGTCTTGAGAGGTTCACCTTAAATATGCTAATTAATTTGTACAAATGATGTTTAAAGTTACGGGACACGAAATCGTGTTATTTCCGAACAAATAAACTGTTTCTTTTCTTTCTTTTTTTCCCGCTGAAATTGGATTCTCGAACTGCGAAACAGAATGGGTAGCTACAATCTGGAAAATATGAGTTCCAATAATTCAGGTGAGAGGTAGAAAGTTTGGTCTCCTTATTGCAAATTAAGTTTTTTTTTTCGTATTTATTTATTTAAATTAACCAAAAAGTTCTTGCTGATATTTATAAAAATTATTTGTCCGTCGATAGTACAATTAAAATTTGTGGGATTATTCATTATTATTTAATCTAATAAAAATAATTATAAGGGATGAACAGATTTTAACATAATTTTAGATTACAGTAGAAGACCGATCTAACGACAATTCATAATAACAGAGGAAATTGTTGTTATAAGCAAATACGCTTATTTAATGTTAAGATAGCAATAAAAAGATCAAAAATTGAAGTAAACAGATTTACCTCTTTTACTTCAATTTTGATTTAAAATACACATAGATGGCTTTTGTCTACAGATAGTAGTTTTGATTACGTAGCTCCGTATTTTATGTAAGGCAGAAAGGTCTACGGCAGTAATGCTTCAGAAATAAGTTTCCAAATCGTACTAAGTAATTGCAAGAAGAAAATGAATGATGTGCAATACCTTTCGACGTTATTGATAACAGTGAATATTGATTTTAATCGTAAATTGTCAGCCGGAACAGCCTGATTGGCAGGGTGCTGGACTCGAACGGGAGTTCGAATACTGTAAATTGTGGTAATTTTCTTAGCATTACTATAAATTAGAATAATTAATATCGAACATGTTCATATTTTATACTTTAAATTTGCTTCATACTTGTTATTTCGTGTTATTATTAGGGAGGTTATTACAAAAATATTGAAAAGTAAATTTTTTTTAGTTTTTATATTTATCTCATAAAATGCAGATAGTTGAAGTTTTAATTTCTTACTCAACTTTGTGGTCATTCTACCTGTACATTGATTTATAGTAAATTTTTACTCGTTATAAATATAATGTTTGTGTATCTTTAATGTTAGCATCTTAACGGTAACTTGGAAATTTGTGGTAATCGCTGTCTTCGTAAGATACCGTACTCTTTGCATTGAGCTTTTACTTTATTCAACTTTAAAGTGACAAAATACAAAATTTGAACAGAATCGCTCAAATATTCCATGAGAAATAAAAATATGACTTTTTTTTCGTTGATATTTTACTTGAAAACTATTTAACTGATTTCGTTTAAAATTTGGACTGTGTCATTAATGTATATAAGCACAACGGACAAAAAAATTAGTCACCCTGAGAGAAATCATGAAAAACTTCATTTAATCGCTTGTAACACCGCCTCTGGATTCGATAACCACTTGGATTCGGATAGGAAGTGAGTCCACAAGGTTTTGCAGGTACGTCGAATCCAATGTAAACCACTCGCTGAGGATTTGATCACGCAAATCCACCGAATTGCGAGGATGCTGATTTCGGTGTTTTACCTGTTGTTCCAACATATCCCACATATATTCTATGATGTTCAAGTCAGGCGATTTTGCAGGCCAGTAGAGATGTAATTGAGTATCTGAGCGTTCGTAAAACCAGTCACAGATTCGTTTATCCCCATGAACTTTGTTGTAGTCATCTTGAAAAATAGGGGTATTGACAACATACTTTTCATGAAGATGTTGATTGAAAGGCAGCATCTTATCATCCAGAATGTTCAAATTAACATGTTGGTTCATGTTAGTGGCCACCGCAGTGAGGGGGCCAAATCCATAGCAAGAAAAACACCCCCAAAATATTACAGACCCACTCTCTGCCTGAATCTGACCTTGCACACAGCCAGGATGAAATGCTTCATCTGCTCTTCGTATCACTCGACGGAGTGAGTCTTTTGAATAAAGGCATAAACGTGATTCGTGAGACCATATTACATTCCACTAGTCAGCAGCTGTCTACGTTCAGTGACTTCTAGCCCACTGAAATCGCGCAGCTTTATGTGATTGTGTTAGCAATGGGCTCTTATGAGGTGTTCGACTTCAAATGTTCTTTGCATGCAGCTCCCGTCGCAATGTTCTCTCACTAGCAGGTTGGGATGGACCTTCATTTATAAACTAAAGCAATTCCTGGCAGGTTTGGAAACGATTTTGAATGACAAGTCGTGAAGCACGTCTCCGGTCCGCTTTCATGCAGGATCCTTTTCCAACCACAATTCTGACGTCGTCTTTCTGGACCACGTGTATTATACTACTGCTTGCAGACGCGTTGAACAGTCCGCATCGAAACACCAACAAATCCAGCAACTTCCTTCACCGTATGACCTAGGGCACGGCCAAACACAATTGCCCCTTTTTGCCACTCTAACACATCCTTACACTTATCCATATTTACACACAATTTCAGCTTCAAGCAAAAATATCTCACTGATAGGTACTTGCGTTTGATCACTTTGAAGCAGTGAGCACGTAACTTGACCACCGCGTCATTTAACGAAACCTAACGATCCATCGGTGCTTGCTCACTAGGGTGACTAATTTTTTGTCCGGAAAGCTTAGTTTAAAGTGATATGAAAATTTGTACACTCTACGGTTCAAAATATTTTCGATCCTAACTAAATTAAATAATAAGAAAGACCCTGGAATCACATTTGTATAAACTTATTGTTTTTTTTTTTCTTTCTAATTCGCTTAAATAGTTCAAAAGGGATAACGAAATTAAATTAACTTTAAGGTCACCAAATGTTTGATCCCTTCCCTGACTATACTTATTGGGACCACATTTTCCAAATTGCGGCTACCCTCATGTTTTGAGAATCAAAAATCTGAATAAAAAACATGCTTATTTATTTAAAGGATGTTTTTGTGTTTAATTCCATAACTTAACAGTTGGAATTAATTAACGTATTTGAGGTCAATTCTTTGAATCCTTAAGACTCTGGCACTTAATTCGTCAAAATCCAAACATTTGAGCAAAAATTATTCAGGGGCATACATAAAAATTCACTCATTAAATTCGAAGTTATTAGATGTTTCATTCTTTAATTTGCTCACTGTGCAGCGCAAAAAAGAAAAAAAATGAATCACCCTGAATAACTTGACCTAATGACCGGAATTTTAGGTACTAGGTCTCAATCTTAATGGTTTGAAAGGGTGATCTATATGCTAATTAGTTAGTGCAGATGATATTCTAAGTTTTCGAGATTATCAGACGCAAAAACGTACTTCCTCTGAATAATATTGTCCCATTAGTTCTTAAACAAACTATTGGGACAATATTTTGGGGATAAGTAATTCAAATCCATCGAAAAAAAATTTAGATTTATTATAAGAAAGCACGTTTTTGTATTTGATTATTTCTTAACTTAAAATATCATCGGCACTAACTAATTTGCATATTCGAGGTCACTCCCTCAAGCCATTAAGATTTCACAGTAACTGAAAATCTGATCAGTAGTGATTAGAGCTGATCAAATTATTCAGGGTAACACTCTACCTACACTCTTTGCATACATGCGATTTGATAATCATGAAAAAATTATGATAACATTAGCTTAATTTTATGTCATTTATAAAATCTCCGAGATCCTCTCCCATAGTGTATTACATGTCATTCTTAACATTAATCTGAGGTTTAACATCTTTCTCAAACCTTAAATCATTTGTATAGCTTTTAGAATTGGAATAACATTGAAATCTGAATAACATTGCTTAAAATTTTAATTAAAAGGTTAATTTAAAACCTCTAGCTCCAAAAATAAATGCGAAAAAACTATATTTCAGAGGTTAAATTATACTTTGGGAGTATGCTTGTACCGGCCTTATCCTACCTGGTCGGATAAAACCGAGTATGTATTGAAATGACGAAAAAAACAAAGTTTTTTCCTATTTAAATATTTCTTTATAGCATTGAATCATTAAAACTACGCTTCTAGTCTGAGAAACATACACGGATTTGACCATAGAGCTGAAATGTAGGTAGAGCAGATCTTGCAGACCGATTTTTATCTCAACAAAATCACATGTCAGTGGGCGATTCGTGAGGGAAATTTCCTAACTACAATTTCTCCTTGTTATTTCAATTTAAGTAAATCTTATATGGTATTTTATTGCGGTGCATTTGGTTGTAAAGAAACTTCGTCAATCAGTTAAGCGTGGACTTAAATTTCAGAAATCTTCTACACGTGTATACACTTCGAACGCAGGGCAAATAGTCCGATTATAAATTGTACTACCAAAATTTATTTAACAAAACATATTTGTAGGAGTTTTTCAATGGTAATTTTTATTTTACAGGACGCATAAGCACGTCATACGCACTGCAATAGAGATTTGGTTTGATGTGTATATGCGTCAAAACATTTAACTGGTTAAAGAAAGATCTTATACCTTTCATAGCCAAGTAATTTAAAAATTTTTTTTTGGAATTACAATGGCATTATTTACTATATAAATGAAGTTTTAGCACATGCTTCTTTCCCTTAAAACATTAATCCCGATTATTGCACTTAATTATTTTTAAAAACCAGAACTGAATATGGAACTAACTTAAATGAATATGGACGCATAAGACTACAATTTAACCATGAAACAATTATTCGTTATTAATAAATGTTTTTAAAATTTTAGTTCAAAAACGTAGTATAGTCCATTCCACCTTAAGATAAAGGCAGGTAGACCAGATTACAGCCGTTGTCATGGAAACTGAGTTACTCTTTAAATCAGTTGGGGGATGAGGTAGCAAAAAAGGGAGAGAAAGTGGCTAGTATTGGCGTTTAAGAAAGCAAGACGCCGATTTTTTTTTTTAAACCAAGAATCGTACTGAAATTTTGAACAGAATACGGAAAAGAACACGAGTTTCTAGAGCATTTCTAATAAGTATTATTATAAGATACTAGTTGTAAGCATTTCTTAATTAGTATTTAAAAAGCAGATTTTCTAATTATGATTTTTTAACTAAACGAAACTAATTTTAAACAACAGAAAAAAAAAAATATATATTTAGAAAGATTCTTTTTCGCTGAAATCTAAGTAAAAAAAAAAAAAATAATGCATAGATGCGCATGAATACTTTGCTTTAAATATTTATTTTTATTTGCTTATTTTTTGTAGATTAATGTACATTAATTTATCCCACATAGGCATTCTGTTGGGGAAGGAAAAATCAGCATAGGCAGGAAATTATTGATCATGAAAAAAATCATACTTATGTTTTATAATATTTACTGTTCTTTTTTCTTATTATGATTTTTCAATTAAACGAAACTAATTTTAAACAAACAAAAAAATATATTTAAAAAGATTCTTTTTTGCTGAAATCTAAGTAAAAAAAAAAGAAATGCATAGATGCGCATAAATACTTTGTTTTAAATATTTATTTTTATATGCTTATTTTTTGTAAATTAACGTACATTAATTTATCCCTCATTGGTGTTTTGTGGGGGAAGAAAAAGTCAACATAGGCAGGAAATCATTGATCATGAAAAATATCATACCTTTGCTTTTTTAATATTTACTGTTCTTCTTTTTTTATAAATAAAAAATTCAAATGTTTTTTCAGAAATTATGGTTCACTATAACCGGGAGTTCACTATATCCGTTCCTCAGACAATTTAACTAATGGTTCCAAACTCCTCCTTTTATTATACATTATTTAAATAAATGACTGAAAAATAATTAATATGTAGTAACAAAATATGTGTTAACTTTTATTTTTATTGCAAATATTGGCTTGATTACATCCATTTTTCAGTTTATGTCCATCTTATCTTAAATGAAGAACGTTTTACATTTACTGCTCGTCATAGTTTAATTTGTGACACTTATTTGCAGGATTCCTTAACTGAACTGAGAGTGTAAACGAGTTGAAATTCGTGCCTTATCTTCACAGATTAGTGTCCACCCCTTTGACCATTAATTAATAACTACGCATTCCAATGCTCTCTCTCTGATAGGAAAGAAATATTGACCCCTTACAGTTGCAACATCTGCTGGTGTTGGCCTTTGTTTAAGGATGGGAAAGTGAGATAAAAGAAGCAAACAAGAAAAATGCTTATTGCTATCTTCCCTGCTATATATGGTTTTAAAAATCGGTTTATGTATTTATTTTGAAGTAGAAATTTCAAAATTATTATAAAAAAATGAAGGGAACAAATTTGTCGAAGACAGAAAAAAGTTCATTATATCCGATTTCCTCTCTTCCTTTGGTTCACTATATCCACAAAAAATAACATTATACGTGTATAGCAAAGCACGGGAGCGAACTTTTCGTTCACTATAGCGGGGTTCGACTGTATAAAAAGAATTTTTTTCTGAAATATACGTATTTGCTTCTAAGAGACAAAAGAACTTACTTAAAAAAAAATTATTCTCAAAAATGGCAAAATTTTGGATTTTTGGTATTATCCACATGGGGGGCGCGTACTGCTTGTATCCCACCCTCTTAGACTCAACAGGAACTCTTTGAATAACATAATAGCCACCTATCCTGGTGGTTATCATGTTATTCATTTAATATTTTAACAGTTGACGGTTCCTTCTGCAAACTCTTTGTGGGGTCGCCCTGAATTGAATTCAATCTACAATTTCTCATCAGGAGAAATTCTACTTAGGTGGTTAGGTGCATTTCTTCAAAAGAAAATACATATTTTAAAATATCAGAACTTTCCTTTACTTTTCATGATCTTTGCGGGTGAAAGGAGGCTTAAGAGAAAAATCCGTATAATTAGTTATTTAAGTATAGTAGAATTAGTTAGTCTGGAAATATTTTGTCAGATACTGAAATATCTTAATATTTTCCATATATAAGAGAAATAATTTCTCAACTTTTTTGGCTTTGTATTTCAAAAATAATAATTAAAATATTGATTGGTTTAAATTAACCTTTCGATGTTTAAAAAAATTAACGATTCAAATTTTGTGTCTTTTTTGAAATTATTTCAATTCCTATACATTTTATTAGTTTATAACTAACGGATTTGCACACTTATATTATGGAATTTGTATTTCAGATAATATTTAAAAGTCCCTTTAATTAAACAAACTAAAAATCTCAAATTTCCGCCATCACATTATTAAAGTTCCTATAAAAAGTGAATTGTACTTCAGAGCTACACATGGCGCAAAAGACACAAAATTTGAATCTTTACAGAGATTGAATAAAGCGAAAAAAAATGTTTACTTTTGTCGTAAAAAAAATAATAAAATCACATGTTGAATTAGCTGCACATCAAATATGCTCAACTGTCAGTTTAATAATATTCACCTGTGTATTTTTTTTTCATTCATTCTGAAGGGAAAATTTTTGTCATTAAATATTGTACATATGAGTTTAATATTTAGAAAATTAAATAACCAAATACAAAAAGAAAGCGAAATAAGAACTGCACAAGAGATAGGACACTTAAGCAAAGAGAATGGAAAGAGCTGGCTGACCCGTGTAAAAACATAGCCAACGCGTCAATTCCTTGGCCTTGAAAACTAATCCAGCGCCAAACTAAGACACCTCCTTCTTTGTACATTCGCTTTACTGAGAAGGTATTTATAAGTTAAATACATTTAAACATGAAAAACTTCTAATGCATGTTTCAAGATAAACTTTTCTTACTATACAACATTTATTTTCTTTTGTACGCGCATTTAAACAGCAATTACTTCCAAAATAGCGAAGAACTACTTTTCCAAGGTGGAGTATTACATTTCCTACCCTTCCCTGCAGTGCCAACTTAAGGTGAAACGTTTTACTCTCTATAATGCTTTTGAAAAAATGAATTCAATATTTTTAAACTTAATCTGATCGATTTAAATTAGTTCAAAAAATACATATGCTCAGAGAGAAGAGGGGTTATGAAAGATTATTTATAAAACTATTCAATAAAAAGGACTAAGTTGCCTTTAGGACGAACTCTTATTACTTGGATGAAATCGTCAATTCTTTTTTAATTGCAATAATATATGGAAAAAAAATAGTGTAAAGTTTAAATAAAATCGAAAAGTTTAAAAGAGTAAAGCGGATTTTTTATATTCACAATTTTTACTTTATTTTTCGAATCATTTCTTGTAAATATTTTCAAAAACTCCAAATACATGAGAAAATATTCATGATTTTACAAGAAGCTATACTATTGTAAATTTTAACGAGTATTATCACAAGATAATTTTTAAAATCATTCAAAAATTAAAATTCTTGTAATTTTTTAAAGATGAGAAAAATTTTGTGTTTATATACATACATATTAAGAGCTCAGAACTCAATAAGAATTTTTAATATAACTAATTTAAAATAGCTATTTATCTTTAAGGAAAAAATCTAATTTTTACTTTTTTGTAAACCTTGAACTCAGAAGTTTAAACTTTCCCTTTCTTACTTTTGAAAGAAAAAATATAACAGAATAAAGTGCTCACCTGTCATAGGAAACCCTTCTCACGTCTTAGGGACTGATGCTTGGGACAGGGTGATATTGTGAAGTATATTAGCATGCTTCTGCTACCTCAATGGACTCAACCGTTAAAAACTGAGGAACATAAATAATTTGTTTGCAACTTTTAATAAATTAATTTAGGTACTTAGAATCACAGATAAAACTTAAATCTTGTTTCTCTACTTTCATATATCCAACCACCCTAGGATTTTGACTTCACCTAGCTTATAAACTTATACCCTATCTGATTGACTGAGAAGGCCCCGAATTTACCGAAAATCTTCTACCAGTTAAAAACTACAAATAAAATCCATAGTGAAAATGAAGTCTAGTAGCATCTATCAAATTAAAAGAGAAAACATAGCTTGAATATTTAGCACCGAAAAAAGTTTTTGTTTTAGAATATCTTTGGATTTTGCAATTCTTAAGCTATAAAAATGATTTAAGGTTTGTGAAAGTTGTTAATTTCAGATTAATGTCAAGGATAACATATATTACACTACAGGGGGATCAAGGAAATTTTATAAATGGCATAAAATTAAGCAAATGGTTATCACACTATTATGTCAGAATTCTAGATTTTGTCTTTCAGTACTTATTTTAAAAATTGTTTATTTATTACTGAATGATTGCATCAGTTAACCTTAAAGATATTTCCTGCAAATATGTAAAATACTGTGTTCGGATTTGTAAAAGTAAATCAGTTCAAAGAGGTGCTTGCTGAAAGACAGCAACCTTTTTACTTAATTTCTTCTATGTTTTTCTATAAATATAGGCTTAAGTATTTTTTGGAATTTTATAACTTCAGTGACCTCATTTAAGATGAATTTAAATTATCTTAATACTATAAAGAAAAAAAAGACGTTATCTTTTAGAGTCTTTATTTATTGCCCATACATAAAGTAATCAAACGTCCCAAACCCAATATAACATAACCAATTGATACACATAGCGCAAAAGCTCAGTTTAACAATACAAGCATTATATGATGCATCAATTCTTAAGGCTGATGCATATATAGGCACATGGTTATCAATATTACATATAAATTCATAAATCACAACAGGCACTTTTAGAACTTCAAACTTTACCAAATTTCACACTACACATACAAAAACAATGCTTTCACTTGAGCAAAAATGAAATGTACACAACATATTTTCAACAGCACAACTCTGTCAATAAATGAATTTCACACACAAATATATACAAAAAAAAAAACCTAATTATTAAGTAAGGTTGAAAAAAAAAAATCTGTTTTCATCATGTATTTTTAAGGAATTAAGTTAACTAAACACAACAAGAAATCACAGTAAATAAAAAAAAAATCTCAAATACATAGCAGATAGCATTTACTAGTTTTACTAGAAGTTTAGGAGATATTCATGACTATCATAAAAAAAGTGAAATCTCACATTTATGAATTATTGAGCTGAAAATCTAGATGGCACAACTTTTAAAAAACAAAATTTAACATGCAGAAATTACTTTTTGTGATTATACTGAACAATCTTACTTGAAAAATTAAACTAGTAATTAAAAAAGAATATTACAGCTCAAATTCAAAACTTTAGTAATTTGGCACAGCTTCAAAAGTTCTGCTGCAAATTATCAACATCTTAAAATGCATTTCTATGCTCAACTTCAATATTAATAATAATAAAAAATCTATTGGAATTTTTATAGTCGTGGGGAACAAATAACAGCAATCTAATAAGATATGAATATTACATTGATTTAAAAGTACTAATTATGCCAGGAAATTTTTGATATGAAAATATTTATAGTTTATAAAATAGCATAGAGAAAAATAGTACGACAAGACCTAATCTGAAATTTTTTTTATAGAGCTTATCCAATCTTGAAGCTAAACAAAACACAGTAAATATAATAATACAAACATTTTGATTGATACAAATCATGAACTATGTTGGAATGCAACATACTGAGCACCATTAGAATAGCAGGAGAGTTCTTCAATTAAAGAACAATAGTTAGATTTAACTATAAACTTAAAAATACATAGTTAAAATGTCGTGCTTTACTGATCTGAATCTGGGTCGAAAATTAAAATAACACTAAAATGCAAATAAATGCGTTAATTAAGAAATTATTCAAGAAATAGTTATTTTGTATTATACTTAAAACAGTATTAATAGTTTCTATTAAGTAAGTTATAGAAGGGAAGACAAGTTTCCTGAAAAATAGAAATAATTTAAAATAGAAAACCATTTAATCCTTTTGGACTAGGATATGTTAATCTATAGATGACTGACTAGAGTATAAGTAAATATATATATATAAAAAGCCTTAAAACTATATCTTCTTTTACACAGTAAAAAGAAACTTTTTTGGTAAAGCACATCCGCAAGCTATAACCCAAATTTATAAACAAGTGTTCTTGAACAGGTGACCATGTTAAGAAATTTAAGTCAAGTTAATGTTTTAGAAAAATTTACAAGTTTTAAAACAAGTTTATGAGGCATGAAAAAAAAACAAAAACACAATAAATCTCAAAGCCAAGTATGAACACACAGAAAATCTTAAAAATCATAAGTAATTTTTAAAAGAGACAAATTTTCAATAATTACACAAGCTATTAAACGCTCAAAAGCTAATGCATCTTTTTGTAACTATATTGCAAAAAGACAGATAAAGATAGCAATAACTTTAAAAAAAAAAAATGAAAAAAATTGTTTGTCAATAGTCAAAATTTTTTTTAAATATTTACAACCTTAAAATTTTTTAATCTATAGTTTAAAACAGTTAGGTTTCAAAATATTCAAATTATTTTGCTTCAAATGTTAAATAAGTGAATCATCTAATTTATAACTTAAGGATTTAAAGACTAAGTCTTGAAAAATAAATAGGGGGAAAAGTAGCAGAAGCAGTACTTCTTCATTAGAATGAGCTCTTTGAATGCTTGCCTTTATAATTAAAATTTTTTTTTGGCACAGACTAATATCGGATGAATTTTACCTATAAAACACAGTTAACAAGAGGGCTTCGTAAATTACAAGTAAGTATATTCAGTTTCCCAGTAAAATACACCATTTACACAGATTGCAAAGCCTCTCAAGAATAAAGAATACTTGAAACTATAAACAGACAAAATAACATTCAAAATGTACAAAACAAATTACACCCAAAGCATAAAATATTTCATGACATACTATTTCCTTTTTTTAAACCATAGAACATGAAATTTTATTTGCTTAAGGCTTAGACCTCAGAAACAAACTTAACAAATGAAATTAACTCCAGAATAAAACTATTTACAAATCATGCTTAACAAAATCCAAAAGAAAAACATTTAGGAATTTGCTGTTTTCTTTTTATGTTGCACAAATTAAGATGTTCAGACAGATTTCTTACATGAACAAATACTTTTGAAATCAGCTACCTACCAATTTGTAAAGTAATAGCGAAAGGTTGAGTTGACTTCACGTCACAGCACAAAAGAAAATTATAAAATAAAACTCAGTTTTTATGTATATGAAAAATATATAAATTAATCCTTTAAACTAAGGTTTTTGGTAAAAATATGTGCTAGCTTAACATAAGTACAAGCATATGCATTAGTAAATTGATTTAATTAAAGAAACTATAGTTAATTAAAAAAAAACAACCTAGAAACAAAAATATAATCTATAGAATACAAGTATATATACTATTGGTAAAAAAAATGTGCTTGCTCAACATAAGTACATGCATATGTATTAGTAAATTTATTTAATTCAAGAAGCTATTGTTAATCAAAAAAAAANAAAAAAAAAAAAAAAAAAAAAAAAAAAAAAAAAAAAAAAAAAAATCTATAAACAAAAATATAATATATAGAATACATGTATATAATAGTTTTTTTAACAAGAAAAAAAGAAAAAGAGCAAGAATTCTTATCTTGCATAAGTCAACTTAACACTGACACATTCTTTGAAATAATGCATTCATTTCCAACAACACATTCACTCATTAATACAATAAAATTTGTCAAATATTGGATACAAATAAAAGAAGTTTTTATATATCACCAATGTTTTCAAAAAAGAAAACATGAAAAAATTTAGTCGGATAAAAATGATTTCAATATATGTATTCTCTTGACAATTAAATCATTCAGATACAGCTAAACATAAATCACACATTATCTAAGAATTTTTTGTTGTTTTTTTTGTTGACATAAATACAAGGCACAACTATTATTTGCAAATGGCACAAATGAATTTAGAGGATTTCTGGAGTTCAATTACCAATATAAAAATATTTGTATCACAAAATTGCCTTAATTTTTAATAAAGTGAACTCAGGAACAGAGTCAATTTCTGGACATCATTTAAGGAAACATCTGAAAATCAAGAAATCTGAATTAATGACAAAAACATTTATAAAACAAAGCAAATACAATAGACCTCTTTTTAACCAGTTCAATAATAAAAGCCAGAGAAATGAGTCAGCATATTCTTACAACAAGCTATTTATCACTTGCTCATTTATTCAGTAAAAAATTCATTAGAACTAGAGTAATCTAAATTTTTTTTTTCTAGAACTATAATTGAAAAAAAAAAAAAACAAAAATATTTTTTCAGCATGCATAATTTTATACATATTGACGAAACAGGGTGCGTAGCCAAATTTTTTGAACAAAAAATAAGTACACTTTAAGCACTTAAAAAATATTTAAAGCTTTTCATGTATATACATAATATCAGACTTGGATTAAGAGGGAAGTCACTGGTATTGGAGTCCCCCAAGCCCTCAAATAATTTAGAAAAAATTATTACACATTTTCAAGGGTAATATTTTACTATCTTTTTTTAGAATCATTAAAATTTTTATGTATTTTGAGTGAAAATTTTACTATATATACAGGTATAGGACAAAAAAGGAACACCTGTACATAGTACCGCTATGCACAGGTGTTCCTATTATTTTGTCCTATACCTGTATAGATATTTGGTTATGTTTATCGTTCTACAACTCTACAAAATACTTAAAACTTAACGGGTGAATAAGGTACAAAAAAATATAATTGTTTGTTGAGCTGACATAGACATTTAATCATATTTTAATGCTGAATGTAATTTGTATAGTAAAAATAAATAAATCAAAATGCTTTTCCAATTCCAATTTTTGTAAAAAAAAATGTGTAATACCAATAAGTTTTTGTTAATTTAGTATAGAATAGTATACAGCGTTTTCATTACAGAAAAAAAATGGGAGAGAATTTCTCACCCTTTCTCAAAAACTGGGTGAGATTTCAAAAAGTTAAGTGAGATTTCTAAAAATTAAAAAAACAGGAATAGACTTGTGAAAAAAAATTTCTTTAAACATAATACATTTTTAACATCATATAATTTCTAAACCATTGAATATTTTTGCTGCATCACCATATGGAAAATGTTCTATATCTACTTTCGCATTAGCTATTCTCATTAGGTTGCTCAAATGCTCATCAGTCAATCTGATATATTTTGTTTTAATTCGGTTTTGGATGCTAAATGAGCTTGCAACAGATGCTGAACTATTCGGAATCACAAATTAAATTTGTAGCATTGTGCACACACTTTCCTATCTTCTACATATGCTAGCATAGGCTTTTCAATTACTTCTAGTATAGAATAGTGAAGTTCGTTGAAGTCATTTCCATGTTCATACTTCTTGTTATGTCTTCCAGTATAGTTTTCACAGACTTCAACTTTTACAAATTGCTGTAAATTGCCGATGAGGGAGTTTGGTAATTCATTAACAGCTAAAAATAGAGCTAGCTTTAAACAACTTATTATAAAGGACTCATTTTCTTTCTCAACACTTGTTGCAGCTGTTTTCATATCTTTTTCAAAATGGCAGAAGACTAAATTTTTTTTCTAAAATTCAAGAGATTTGCACATTTTAAAATTGATAAATGGAGTGAGCGAACTTCTCGCATTAATCATTTTTTAATGCGAGAAAAGAAAAATATATCAGAGATTCTCGCGCTATGGTGAAAACACTGGTATAGGTAGTATTCTAAAATACATATTAGCCCCAAGCCCTAATCCTTTACTGTAACTTAACTAATTGTTAAAATTTAGATTTTTCACATGAAAACATTTTATGCATGATTTAATATATTCACTGTGGAATTATTCATTCTATTCTTTTAATTAACAATTACTTTACTCAATTATGCAAAAAAGAATAACAAGAATAACTTTAAGATTACAATAAGTTACGCTTTATTTGGTGTATTATTTAGATTTAAATAAAATATTTATAAATGTAAACTAAACAAAGGCATTTATAAGACTGACTGATAAGATGCAAAGACAATAAAGTAAACAATAGAAATCTCAATAAATTCATATAACAAATTAGTAAATGGCCCTTTTAAATTACTATTAAAAACTGTAATTTAGTTCATAATTCACTTAATCAAATGATTAAAAATAATTTAAACAATTTTGAATTGAAAATATAATAAGCATCACAGCTACACACTTTTATGAGAAGTAAATTATTATACGGTTCCTAAATTCATTACATCAGATATGTGATCGATGAAGTGGACTAATCGTAATGCAGGGGTGATTGTGGGCCCAAGTCAAAATTCCAGAAAATTCTTCGAGTAAAAAAAAAAAGAAAAAAAAAAAAGAAAAAAAAAAAAAGAAGTTTAAATCGAAAAAAATTTAAAAAGGTTTTTTCCTTTTCTCAACATTTCTTAGTTTACTTAAAATATATTTAAAATTTTACACATACCTATACCATTTACAAATACCTATGTCGATGTGGAGAATTAAAATCTACAAATATGTCTTTTTTTCTTGAGTTGATGATTATAATAACTATTTACTGATTAAAAAATGAATATTAATCTTGAATATAAGCTTATAAAGTAGCTCTCCTTACAAACAAATAAAATTAACTGTGTTTTTAAGTTCCACCTTTGCGAATTTGATTTCCGGAAACTTTTGTGATCAATGATTTTTTGAAACGTCTGAACCTTCGAACTCCAGAAACTTCCGGATCACGGTTAGCAAAAAATCCGGATTTTTTCCAGAGCACAATAAACCCTGGTAATGACACAGTTCTCAACAGAACACCGAAGTCAAGCATCACTGGCTGCGCTCAGTAAGTGGGTGGGTGACCACTTTGATCAGCCAAAGCAGGGACTGAGGTATCGGTCCCTATTAAACTGTTCTACCTTAAAAGTGCTAAAATTCATGCACAAGTCCTTGGGCTACCAAAGCAGAGGAGCCACCCCATCTGCAGAGGATCAAAATTGCGATGGCGTGTCTTTGGATCATCTTTAGGGATGTTTTCCAGACTGTCGCTAACAGCCCATTGTGCAGCTCTAGTGTGACATTCTGAATTTTTTTTGCTCAATGTGTAGTTCTTCTTCTTAATTCATTTTGTATATAAAAGATAAAATAAAACTAATTTTTTATGCCCAAACTAACATTCATAAAATTTAAAGATAAATTCGTTTTTATTGAATAAATTTCTTTTCTCTCTCTCTATATATATATTGAAAACAAAACATTCCTCATTATGCAAGTCTTCAAAATCGTTTTGCAAATTACTAGCTGTCGCATCCAAAAAAAAAAGAAAAAAAAATCTGGGCTTATGATAAGCATTCGCCACTTTGCCAAATGTGATAAAATTGTAAATTTGATGAATAAAATAGATTTTTTTTGCGAGAGTATTAGCAAATTTTTTTCTAAAGAAATCAGTAATTTTTTATTTGATTACAGTAATTTTCGGTACATGCGTCACACAACCGTTTAGAATTGGGTCCAAATAATATAAGCCTGAAATAAACTATCGTAAAATAGTTTTCTACAAGAAAATAATTATTTAATAAATAATATAAAATATGGATTAGCATAAGTATGAGAATAACTGTCTTGAGATTCGCGGAATTTGATTAGTTAACTGAACAATCACATGCCTGTTATATTTAAGAAACTTGAGATTTTTGAATTGTTAATTTACATTTTTAAACTAAATGATAACGAACAAAAGAATTCAGTTTTTTGAAATGACAAATTTGAATTACATAAGATTTCTCACTACATTTTCTAAATGTTAAATAAGTGAAGTGCCATTCAATTCGTAGTTTAAAAAAAAAAAAATTCTTTAAAAATTGTATTTTTTTAAATAAAGAGTATAATAAAAAGCCAAAATTACTTGACACAATTACAATTCCACAGGTACAAACTCCCATGATTATAAAATTATAATTTTTGTCTTAATTAAATCAAATGAATCAAAAATTTTGAAAAGATGGAATTGTCTACTGCTTTGAATTTAAATGAAAATATTTTATTAATGAAGGATTCCAGTTTTAAGTTCAAGGATAGCAGTATTGATCAAAAAAAGAAATATTGCGTGATCTAGTTTACACTTTCCATTGGCTTTTTGTAAAGAAAGTCAATGTTAAGTTGAAATTTTTATTTTTTTTAAAGAGAAAAATATAGAGCTAGAATGAAAAATGGGGAAATGAAAAATAGAGAAATTGTTATAGGAAGAAGTTATTGGTTCATATCAGTAAATTTGTTAGATAGCAGTCAATTTCTGAAAATTCTGGTTAACAACACTAGACTGTGTTAATTAGTTAAAAAATAAGTTCAGTCTTGAAATTTTCTTTTAGAGTGGCACCCATGGTCACATTAAATAGTTTTAAATCTTTAAACTTCCTTACAATATTTAAAGCAAATAATGAAAACTATGAACCAAGCAATTCCAGTAAGTATTTGTGTTTTTACCTACCATTGGTTTCAACTTATAATATTATGTATACTAAAAGATCAATTCTATTTTATTTTTGATAAATAACTCAATAGTTTGCATATCACTAGTTACCATTGTAGGGTAGGGTATCTATAGAATATCACGCAGAATAATAACTAGAAGCAAAAACCTCTTGAGTAAGATTAAATAACACGTTTGCACACTGTAACATATAAAATTATCAAACATACCACTTGAGTTTTGAACTAAAAATCTTTATTTAGATGTGCGTAATTCCTTAATTTACTATTTCACATATCAGTGTTAAAAAAAAAAAAAAATCTTTTGTGTACTTGAAACTTTGGTTGAAAGCAAACAATACCGTTCAAACAATTTCAGCTTCTTTAAACTTATCAGCTGTACATGAGCTAACAAAGTTTCAATTATAATTTTTCCGATAAAAAACTATTTAAGATTAAAAAAATTTTCTTACCATTCATTCAACTGACTTCTTCTCATCATCAGGTTTTGTACAGCTATCGGAAGAAATATTTTCACTCTGTTCTTCTGCTTTCACACTGAGACTAACAAAATCACAGCAGATGTCAGCAGCACTGTCATCATCTTGTGAACTTTCTTTGCTTATAGAGGTTTCTGGTTTAACTTCAGATGAAGTGTTTTCAGTACATGATCCTTTATCAACAGTATTTTCAACCTCTTTAGTGGGTTGCTCAGTAAGCAATTCAAGTGATTTTGCATCATTTAACGTACTTGACTCTTGGTTTGAAAGATCAATTTTCGAGTCAGAGGAATTTTGGTTATCATCACTAATAGCGCTTGTAGTGGAACTATCACTTTCAGCAGGAGGAACTTTACTTTCTTTGAATGGGGAAATTTCTTCTTTATTTAATTCACAAGTGTTGCTACTTTTTGCTTCATCTTCAAAACTACATTTCTCAGAATCACTAGCCTTATTTGAAATAGAATTTGAAGGGCCAGTAGCTAGTTTTGAATTATCTTTATTGAGACTTTTATCAACAGTTGAACTCAAGACTTCAGATGCTTTATTTTCAAGTGGGGCAATTTTTACACTTTTTTTCTGTTCATTTTGCTTAGAACCACTACCTTTTCTTCGACGAGAAGCATCAGAAGCAGAAATAGTATTGCGTCGAGATCTAGCATCATGATTATAATTTTTATTCTGCCTTGATCCAGAAGATTCTGATAAATTGCGATGGCGTTCGACAACAGGGCCAGTAGCATAGCTGCATTCATATGCCTGTTAAAAATTAAAATTTTTTTGAATTGAGATGGTCAGTTGAAAAAAAAAACGACTATTCTTTAAAATTTTATTCTTTTTATAAGCATTTAAAGAAAACCATTTAGTACAAATTATACACTCAAAAAAAAAAAAAAAAAAAAAAAAAAAAAAAAAAAAAAAAAAAAAAATCAAGGACTTTCCAATGATTAAATGATAGACTATCACTTTTATACAGAAAATAGACAGATGATAGCTTGAAGAAATTATCTGAAATTGTTTTCCTCAATGTGTTATTTTCTTTTCCATTTGTACAAAGAGGAAAAATAAAAAAAACTACTCATTTTTGTAAATTAAATTAACATTTATAAAATTTATAGAAAAAAATTTCTTTTATCCACTAAAATGCTTTTTTTTTTTCACTAACCCAAAAAAGAATATATATTGAAAAATTACATATACACATTTTTTGCACATAGAAAATCCTCATCGCAAAAAAAAAAGAGGATTTTTAAAGCTGTGTAATCTACAGCAATAACTCACGACAAAATTGCACAAATCAGCTGTGCTAAAAAAGTGGTTATTTAAATATACAGTTAGAGACTCCCCATGTATAAAATTAAAACTGTATCAAAAACAAAGATTTTCCTTAAAAAAAAAAAAAAAAAAAAAAAAAAAAAAAAAAAAAAAAAAAAAAACAGTATTGATAACTGATAAATTTATTGGAAAAATGATCGTCAAATAGAGAACACTCATGTACATGCCTTGAATTTCCCATGTAATAATATCAAGATTTGAAAAAATCATGTGAAAATTAGCAGCAATAACAGCAAAAAAAAAACCCAATTAAAATTCAGTATGGATTTAGCACAAATCTAGCATCAAAAGTAGTTATTGTAGGCACGTTAAGTTGGCATACACAATTCAAATGTCTCGTTTTCTAATAATATTGTATGAAAATATTCGGGATTTAAAAAAGCATGTGGAACAGGATTTTTTAGACAAATTATCATTAAAAACTTTATGAATACTTTTATCTAGATGGCATCCTTAAAAAGATTTTAAACTATCTCTGAATAATCAGCAATGCAAATTATCAACATTTAGTAATTTTGATAAAAAAAAATTAAGGGTATTCAGATTTTCTAGACTAAGTTTTAATCACATTGCTTAAGATTCATATACACTGCAAAGCATCAAACCAAAACATCTACTTTAACAAAGACTAAACACATTCCTACTAGCATTTTATAAGCCAATACAGTGACTTCAACAAGGATCTGCAGATTAAAGACTTCATTTTGGCCAGAGACCTGGTTTGCACATGAAAAGTGAAGCATTTTGAACCTCATGAAGGGAAGCAGAATTTAAGTTTTTAAATGGAGACATGCTATTATAAAGTGGAGCAGTTGGCTTGTCTATTTTTACAAACTTCTTTCAGGTATAGACATAGCTTTTAACTTCTTAAAAACAAAAATAGGAACACAAAGCATGATGTCATTGAAGGGTAATCGTAACATAAAGTGAAAACCCCTGAAAATTTTACTTGCAAAGAATTGATATCAATTTACAAACATGTTTCATATTTAAAATAATTTTTTGAACTAACATTTTTAATTAAATTACTTACTAATGAAGAATATATCTTTTAATAACTACTCCAAGAAAAAACTTACTTCTTGCAAGAATAGCGATATTGGATTTTAAAACCGCGTGAATATGAAACATGATTCATATTTTTTAGATTGCCTGAATACAAATCTGAGTTTTCAAATCCGAAAATCTATGTTTGGTATTACAATGGCGAGAATACAAATGACAACATTGGATTTTAAAAACGCTTCAACACAAATTGCGGTATTGGACTTTAAAGTCGCAACAATTTGAATAGAGATATTGGGTTTTAAAAAAGCACAAATACAAAACATGATATTGGATTTTTTAAATTGCGTGAATAGGAATCAAGATGTTTAAATCCCGTTAATACGAATTGCAATGCGCAACTTTCAAATCCGGTAAATACGGAAAGCGGTGATTGACTCTAAGACCGTGTGAATAAGAATCGTGATATTAGAGGATTACAAGTATTTAAAATGGCAAAAGTTTGACAAACGAAAACAATAAAATTGACAGAAACGTCTAGTTAAAAGGATTAAGCAAAAGTTTCACAATTGCATTGCATTATAAGTTTCTCATTCGAAGAAGTTCGAGAAGCGTTTGTCTTGAGATAAGCAGAGTTTTACGATATTCATAGAAAAGTTATATGCCCTGCTTCTAGTTTTCAGACCCATCTCGAGCTGAAAGAAAGTCAGTATAAGGAGTGAAAAGGTGCTTTAATACCAAAAATTCAGAACATTTTGCTCTAAAATTGTATTTTCGGAGCAAGGCTAAAAAATCTGAACAAATACGATTTAATCAGAACAGTGTCCAATATCTAAACTCGTGATTTTTAATATCTTATTTAATATGTAAAAAATTAAAGAAAAGCAGTTTAAAAAAATAATGTTAAGTATAAAATATTCTTGTTAATCAATACAGAGAAATTAACAGCTGAAAGGTTTAGAAATAAGACGAACGGACAGACAGATAAAAAACAGACTTTGCAAACAGTATAACTGATTTTTGAAATTAGAAAATAAAGATGAAAGTAAGACAAAATTATTTAAACACTATATAATACTAAGTAAAATATTTTAAATTTGTTAAATACCCTGAAGTCTTCAACAGTCTTAAATCTTTGGAGAGTTGCCTTTAGAACTGGATCAACTTTAAGTGTATCCTTTTGGCCAGAATATTCAAGGAATGCCCAAAATTTTTCAAGACCATATAAATAGCCTATAAAATGTAAAATAATAAGTTGTTGATAAATACTATAAATCAACAAGTTGGTGTCGAACCTATCATTCCCAGTTCGGATGAAAAATTGGCATTTATGTTTCTAGATCTGCCAAATTAAGTAAAGAGGAAACTTAATACTCTATTAGCAAGAATGCTTTATATAATGAGGATAATCACTGTGGCTGAATAATGAGAAAATCATGATTGGACAAAAATTTAGCTTCACACTTGCATCTCTAACAAGGGAAACTAGGGAAGTGTGACGCCAATTTTGAAATAAACTAGTGGGATGTATGCCTTATGAGGAATAATTTTGGGGGGCAACATTCGTTTCGGCCCATAGAAGGTCCTGTCAGAGATAAAAAATAATTCGATATTTAGAAAAATTGGTATTTTATTACTTCAATGCAGACTATTAGTTATTGTAATTATCTCATACTCTAATTAATTTTGTGGTACTTCCACGTACTATATAATGCATCTTTATTGTCAAAATTGGTTTCGAAAATTTTATATATCTGTAGTTTTCAGAAAAACCTGTTAGGTTAATTAAAAAAAGAAAAAAAAAATATTATCAAATTAAAAAAAAAAATTTTTTTCAAAAATTTTTCTAAATTAATTGGAGTATGTAATAGCAAATCAATTAATGAATAATTAATAAATAAATTGGAGTATGAGACAATTACAATAACTAATAGTCTGCATTAAAGTAATAAAATACCGATTTATCTACGTATCAAATTATTTTTTTATCTCTCACAGGACCTTCCACGGGCCGAAACGAATGTTGCCGCCAAAATTATTCCTCATAAGGCATACAACCCACTAGTTCATTTCAAAATTGGAGAGTCACACTTCCCTAGTTTCCCCTGTAAGTGATAATTAAAAATTGTCTTGGTAGATATTCTGTAAAAATGTTAAGAATTAAAGAATTAAATTTAAACTGCAAATCAATACTAATTATACCACCCTTGGTAAACAGAATATGTGCAATTTCCCCATTCTCCACAATTTTCCCTTCTATGTTAACATGTTTTTGGCAAATCCTGTTTTTCTCTCCTCACAACAGTATATTCCATCTGATTATATTATTGAAATGTACTGCTATCGAGGAAAAAGATTTTCCAACACTTGGTTACAGAGAGGGAAAAAACTTAAAGAGTGGGGAAATCCCATAGCCTTGAGACCATTTAATTTACAAACAGTATTATAATAAATAAGTTAAATTATTCAAAATATAACATTTACTTATTAACACTAGATTGATCAAGGAAGTCATTATGACTGCTTTTTCATTTGCAAAAAATGTACAAATAATAATGCATAATTTTTTCTTCCAGGTGAAGTAAATTTTTTTTATTGTTAATATTTACTAATAATTTGTTATATAACAAACTTATTTTGATAAGCAAAGAAAGAATTTTTCTGGAAATTCGGTCCATTTCTAAAGAAATCAGATTCAGTAAGTAGCTAGTTGATCTGAAAATTAGTTCAATAGAGCTTTATACACAACAGAATATCTTTTTTTCTTTTAAGCTTCTCAAAGAAAACTTAATTGTAACACATAAATAATGCCAGTTTGTGTGAATAACACTAAATTTTATTTTAGTCTAAACTATTGCAACTGTATAATCACATATTTAAATCAAATAAACATGAAACATTTAAAATCGATAACAAGAAAAAACCAAATTTTTTTTGATTCTTTCAGAGGTAGAAAGTCCTATTTATGGAATAATCAGGACTTCGGCAAGTCCGAAAATTTCTCTTTCTCTCTCTGAATAATAGTCTTTAAAGTAGACACCAAAACTCAAGTTTTTCAATAAAAAAAAAATGGTGATAATCAAGGTTAATTTTACACAGCGCTTTCCCATAGGTTGAATGGCATAATAATCTAAAATAAAGAATCAAATTAATAAATAAAGTTTGTCTGCTGGTGTACTTTTGAAACACTTAATATTCTGTTTCATTAATATTTATAGTTTATTCTTCTCCCTTATTTTTTTAAAACTGCTCTTGTTTTTTCAACAACTTTTTTTATGGGCTTATTAAAAGGCAAAATAAATGTTATTTTGCTTTGAACAAATTTTTTTACTAATACTTATATTAAACAGATCCAGAATGTAAAAATAGAATTAAAAAAAAAAAGGAAAGCAGTTTTGTTGATGTTTATTGTTAAAAAGCGCCCGGAAAATAGATGCTTTCAGTAAATGGAGATTTGGACACAGGACTTTGTACAGTATCTGTTCTTTTTGATGTTATATAATCAAGCATGTCTGCATTAGACATTTAGAATAAATAGAAAATAGAGCAGCTTTGCCAAATTATTTTTTGTGAGAAAACATTGCATAGGTGCTGTTATGCATACCTTCTAACAATGGCCATCCAGTCATTGGTAGTACTCAACCACAAAACTGGGTTACACACAACAGTTAATATGATCATATTAAAACTACAAAAAAGTGCATCTTAACAGAAACCTATTATGAATAACTAAATGTATATGAAAGTAATATCCAATAAATATCATAAGGTACATGAAATCCATAAAGCATATTATGGTACAAAATTAGATTAAATGCTTTATTTTATTTATTTTAAAAACTTAAAACATTTCAGAATACCTACAATGAGCAGCAGAGAATTATGTATTTAAATTCATTACTTAAATAGAAAATTCAACCACTTTTATTTGAGAAAGGGATAAAAGCTAAGCATAGAAATATAAAACAGGATTTCCTGGGAGTTGTCCAGTTTGACCATTGAATGAAAAATTTCTGCCTTGCATGCCCCTTAAACTAATTTTGAGACTCAATATAGCACAAAAAAGAAAAAAAGGCTTATTCACACCAAATTTTTTGTAAATCCACACAGTGATCGGATCACATTTTTGACAGCAATTAATTGTTCATGGTTGTTTTCCTGTGGTTTTTCTCATTTTGATAAATTTCATACGAAATTAGAAAATGCAAATTTTGAATTTGAGATATCACTTTTTTGGGAACTTTCTTATTCTTTTTTCAGCTCACTTCATATGGTTTTTCAAACTCCGATATTTTTAATATAAACAATGTTCCACCTTCGAATTTCAGTTACCATTTTGATAATTTTTTCTTTTAAACCTTTTTTGCTCCTTTCATAGTTTTCAAATCCGGATATTTTGAATGAAATGCTACTATGACATTCATATTTGAGTTCCATTATTGACATATGAAAAATAATTTTTATTGCTGAATGACAGTTTTTCCCACAGTAATTAATTATTATGTTTGACTATTTATGTGTAGCTTTTCGAATTTCAATATATTTAATGCACTACAAGTTATCCCTTTTTGATGTGTATGATTCCATCGCAACTCACATTGTTGGATGATAGTCTTTCCAGTTGTTATACAAATGATTGACATATAAATACTTTCTCTGAATAAAAATAATTTTTTTTTAAGGATTTGGAATCCAGATTTCTAAAGGTATGGTGTTCTGGAAGATAGCCCAATGGTATTTTTACTTTTTTGTTATTTCTCTAAGCCAATTGGGCACATTAGTATCTTAGCAGACATTCATAAGACTTTATTAACATTTCAAATGTGAAAATGCATACTCTTTAGGCAACATGTTCCGAAAATATAAACATTAAAAAAGTACTTCACAAAAAATACCTTAGCAGATTTTTTCAAATTATAGATATAAATGACATAGTTTAAAAATTTTAATACATGTCTCAAGTTTAAATTATTTACGAAAATGCATCTGCAAAAAGTCATTTCAGCTAAAAAGGCTCATTTACCCCAGTCTGTCTCAGGAAAGACTGCATATTTGCTAAAATTATAAATCATATATTGTCTCAATAAAAATTGCCCTGAATATGTGTTTATTACCCAATTTGTTAGTTATATCAACTAGAGTATAAATATAATTAACAAATGTTTATGCAATGAACAAAATTAAGAATGTATATTGCGATAATTTTTCCCCCAAGCATAATTCAAATTTTTGACAGAAAATTGAAAAAATATTACCCCAAGACTAAAATATAAATATACATATATAAAACAACAACTCAAGAATAGTATTCGCAGACTTTTGAGAAGAACTACAAGTAATAATCTAGATTTAAAAGCAGTGTTATTTGAGAGCAATAGTATTAAGTAAATAAAATGAATAAAGTCATAAACAATAGTAATAAGTAAATAATAGTATTCAGTTGATTAAATAAAAAAGTAAATCTGTAGAACAAAATGAACATTTAAATTAAAAGCCCCAAAACTAAAATAGTAAAAGTAATCACCATTTTGTAAATCTTTTAGTGTTTCATTTTGGAAATCCTCGAACAAATCTTCTCTGAAATGTTTTTCCAGGCCATAGCTGAAAAATCTAAATAAGCACTCCAGACCATATCTGCAAAGAGAAACAACATAGGTATAAAATTTGTTTCACAAAATAAGCTATAAAATAAAAGAACCTGTAATACAGGTCACCCTGCATTACCAAGAAGGAAAAAAAAATTAACCTTTCATTTAACTTTTTTAATAAAGAGCAATCACCTTAAATTGCATATTCATTTCAAAATAGGAATGAAGATATTTGAAGAAAAAAACAAAACAAAAACATTAACTATAAAACCTACATTTAGTTTTAAAATCCTAACACGAAGTTAATTTTATGTAAAAGAGGCATTTTCCCCTCTGTTAATGCAGGAAAATATGGAATAACAAGGGGGGAAAAAACATAGCCAGACTTTTCAACAAAAGAAGCACCCAAAATATATTTTTAATCACTTTCCAAAAATAAAAAAAAAATAAAAAATCAATCATAATTAAGATCTGTGCAGTAATAAAAATATTTTTTCTATCGTTTAAAGTTCTTTATTTATAACATAAAATCAATAAAATTCAAAAAACTTTACACTATCATTATAAAATAACAAGTTTCTGACAAATTAAGCACTTTAAAAACGTTATGCACCTTGCAATTATAGATAAGCAATGTGTTTTAAATTCTGCAAATTTCACAAATAAAAGAAATATCAGATGAGTAAAATACACACCATAACTTGCAATAAAAAGTTAATTTACCGATATTGCAGATTGGCATCTTCTGTAGCCAATTTGCGAAATTCTGTATACATTTTGCGATTGAAATGATCTCTTAAGAAAAATGACCAGAACCGGAAAAGAGTATTCATTTCTTGGGATTGTCCAATACCCAAAACTTTTCTTTCTATGAGAGAAATCGATACATTAAACATATTGAAGAATAACAAATGCTGATATAGTTAAAATAAAAAATATTATAGAATATAAGAGGCACTTATTATCACAGTTATCTTGCCATTTACATGCACTCAGTATAATTGAACTTGAGATTGATATAGATATGTCAGGTACTGTTTCTTATGCATCTTTTTTTCCTTCATTTAATTGAATGAGACTAATATGAACCAAAAGGGCTAATATTTTAACAGTTGAAAATTTTTTTTGTTGTACAAAATGTACTATTTCTAAATTGTATTGATTATGAAGAAAACACTTATAACTATTGCCCTGTTACGGTTGGGTATAGAATAAAAAATGAAAAGTTGCAAAAATGTTAACAATTTAGAAAGAAAAAAAACTAAAAATTAATTAATGGCCGGGTGAAACATATAGTTAGTACATTTTTTGAAGTGGTGTCGCAAAACTTTTATAACCCATAATGAATAGTAAATTTTCTTCAAAAATAAGTTCCAGAAGATAACAAGTATATTCTAAAAAAACATACCTTCTTCTCCATAGAAGCTCCCTGAGTCTAGGATGAAACAAACAGAAAAAAACCTTGGCTAGTGAAAATGAATTAGTCCAGTTCTTTTTTTGAAAAAATCTTTGTTGTTTTATTGGATAAGAACATGTTAAAAATCATCATATTGAGGTCCTAAAAATGTGGTAACTAGTGATAACTGGAACAGGAGTCCGGACTTATTCTTGACACGGAAAAGCTGCCGACATTCTTTTTGAGATTTTTTTTTGAAGAGATTAACAAGCGGGAGATATCCCGATCATGAAGTTAGAAAATGACTGTGAANAAAGATTTTTTTCAAAAAAAGAACTGGACTAATTCATTTTCACTAGCCAAGGTTTTTTTTCTGTTTGTTTCATCCTAGACTCAGAGAGCTTCTATGGAGAAGGTATGTTTTTTTAGAATATACTTGTTATCTTCTGGAACTTGTTTTTTGAAGAAGAAAATTTACTATTCCTTATGGGTTATAAAAGTTTTGCGACACCACTTCAAAAAATGTACTAACTATATGTTCACCCGGCCATTAATTTTTAGTTTTTTTTCTTTCGAAATTGTTATCATTTTTTGCAACTTTTCATTTTTTATTCTTTACCCAACCGTAACAGGGCAACTATAATATGTTATAAACTAGAATTTTACCTCATTCACTTAAACAGAAAAATTTTCATCGCCAAAATGTACCTCATATATTCAAATAGCAAAGTAAAAAGTGTAGATAAGTCATGTACAAAATAGTACTTTTTATAAAGAAAAACACTCGAAACTTATGAACAATTTGGTCTATTGACTCCTGTATAGTTTCATTCAATTCAGTGAAAAAATATATAGGTAACAAAACTTCGAAAATATTTATCTGATCGTCTCATGATTGACTTCATTTGAAAAAGCATGAAAAAATATATAAGAAACAATGCCTTACTTACATGATGCAGAAGAAATTAAATTCCCTCAAAATCACTCCCATTTCTCAAAAAGGAGAAAACATACAGGAGAGTAGAGGAGTTTTAAGGTATCATTTATGAGGACAAAGTTTTCGATGAAAAAACCTTGGGTATTAATTTTCAGAAGAAAAAAGTATAATTTTACTGGACTATCCAGTCATTGCATAGCCCTTCATATGCATATTATAAAAATAGTATGAACTTTCTGCAAATAGAGGAAATTTATTCAGTTATGTCTTTCTTAATAGACCGAGCATGGTTTCTTTTTCATTTTACAGCGTAGTAAAAATAACTGCTAATTATCTTTAAAACCAAAATGTAAATATTCGCCTCACTTCCACCTCATTAGACACCAAAAGAAATCATTTTACCCTCTTGTTTATCGCAACGAAACAAGCAGTATTAATTTCACAATAGTGAACGTTTATCGTGTTAAAGAAGATTGATCTAAGCAGATGTTTACTCAATTGATGCAATTTAAAAGATGCAGCTTAAAAGAACATATCATTGCAACATTTTAAAAAATTTGTATCTTTATGTGTTATATCACTTCATTCACAAGAAAGAACAAGGATTATTTATTTGCTGAATGTGTAAGATCTAACATTAAGATCATTGTTTACATCTAATCTGAAATACATGACTTGATCTATTTTTTATAAATTATTATAAAAATTCAAAATTTTGTGCCAGAGAGTCATAATTATATGGACACAAATACTACCATAAAAATAGTTTAAGAGATAATTTTAAGACAGTAAAATAATCTAAATTACCTTTAACACAGCGGGATCTGTATTTATGATATGAATCTTGAGTAAAGCCATTATCCTTCAGCAAAGCGTGACTTGGATGCTCAAACGCAGGTAAAAATTGTGGAGCACTACCATAACTACTAGGTGACATGACAGTTTCACTATTGTGAAAAGAACAAAAACAATACCAGTTATTAAAAAAATTCATATCAAAAGTTCTTACTTAAAATATACCAGGTTAAACATGGCAAATTTTTAAATAAATTTTAATACATTTTAAAACAGAAAATAAATAGGCATTTATACAACACCAATTTATTAAAATACATGTAATAACAAATACATTCAATGTTTAGTAATAAATCAAGTCACCTGTAATAAAATTATACAATACGACACATAAGTCTACAAACCTGGTAGAATTGGTTCTAGACCGGGAGGGATGTTCTTTTATGTCCATGACCCAACCAACATGCTGGCCCATAGCATCACTATTGCTTCTCATTTTTTGAAACCGTTGTCGCTAAATGTAAAAACATAAGCACAATATAGTAATATATTTAAATGTAATCAATAAACAATCAAAAACTTATGATAGTTTTATTGCCCTTAATACCACCCATGGCACAACATAATTTTTATGAAAATTTTACTTTTTATATGTATACATATTAAGGAAAAAAAAAATTCAAATATTTTTTATTTTTCAATAACTTTAAACTCAAAGGAAGGTAGTTTAACATCAAATTTTAAAACAAATTTTTTCAAAAAAAAATAATATATATATTTTATAGTTAACACAGTCTAAACACTTGCTAATTAGTAAACCAATCAACAGCTGGAATTTAATTCAGGTAACAAAAAATTTGATAATTTATTATGAACATAAATTAACTAGCAGAGTCGAGAATTATAATGTATGGATGCGCAAATTCAATATACGTCACAACAAGGAGGAAAACCCCTGATCAAATATTGACAGTTGAAACAAAACTGTTTCTAACTCGATAATTAAAAACAGCATACTTTCTGCTCCACAGCGGAAGTTGCGCTTGTAAAGGCAAAGGTGCAACTGCCAAAGCTCCACCCATTTTTGGAAAATTGTCGGAAACTTGATTTGGAGAAAAAAAAGCAGATTTTTTAAAATTATTTCTGAACAATGGAAGTATCCAAATTTGGTTTTATAGAACTTTTATCACAGAGAAAGTAACAATTTAGGATGTCAGTGTTTTGCAAAAGCCATTATAAATGAAAGCAAAAAATCAATACTAACCGCAGTTTCAACAGGCATATTTCGAATAACTGGATAGAATCGAGATTGTGGGCCATTAGGAAAAGGCCACTTGCCAGGCAATTGATTATCCATAACTGGAATTGCTGGAGCTTGTGAGGAATGAGGCATAGATCCATAATACAGTCCATTACCTTGAAATCTTGTCTACATAAGAAAAAGTTATAAGTTCAATTTCTCTTATTATTTTATTCCAAACAAACACAAAAGTACTTTAAATGGAAACAGTTTAACTTTACATAAATTTATCGTAAGAATAGAACAAAACTACTTCACTAAAAATTTTTTTCTTCATTTTTTTTAAATGGCAAAAACATGGGTAACAAACTAATTTGAAATATTAAATGAATAAAATATCTTATTTTTGTATTAAAAGATAAAAAAAAGGGGCAATGAAGTAATTATTGTGACATATTTACAACTTAGAATATAACAACGCAATTCCAGATTTTTTTATTTGGAAACATAAGCTGCTTGTAACTTGCATCAGAAACGTTGTGATTATATACTGATGACCTTTCTTTGATGGAAGTATTCCATTGTTAGGTCATAGCTCAAGTACTTGCAAAACTGTATTCTTAATGGCAAATGCCACATTGACATATGTTTTACTAACTTATGGTGAGGAACATATTTTTTTTATTTGGGCAAGTTTACATACTATTTCTCACAGGCCATCCATGACAAAAATATACTGGTAGAATGAGAACAGGAACTTCTTGCCCAAAACTTACTCAACTATTTAGGGGGTTATTGATCATGTGCAAGTCGCATGTTTCTTTATGGAGATCTTAAGTTTTTTCTGGCATATATTTTACTTCTATGCTAAAAATTTAGCATTTACTGGTGGCTCATCACTTCCTTTCAATAACAATTTATTAATCAATTATGATCATCTTTTCAGATTTTTAACTAAAATTAGTGATTTTTTTCCCAATCAAAAGTGACTAAGTGTCTAATGAAAAGAAAGCGAAGTTTATGGAAAATAGTGCTGTGGTGGAAACCCTGTTAATGTTATGTTAGGTCTTAAAATTTGTAGAACTATTCCCCGTTGTCATGAGATCGTTCGACTGATAAAGTAGAAACATCATCAAATCAAGCATGGATATTTATACATGTTAAAAAGATAAATAACAGAATCACTAACTTATAACTGCTATTACAAAGGTGCATAGTTAAATAGTTTATTTTCTAAAAATATTTTGCTTTAGTGTACTTACATCACCATGGAATCGGTTCATTAAGTCCTGTTCATAGATGTGTAGACCATCATTTATAGTTGCAGCGATTTCTTGGTTCATCACATAGGCAGGAAAAGACTGCTTGATGGAACGATCATGTTTACGGTTAGATGTACTTTGGGTAACAATAATGAGTTTATTGACATCTTGGTCACTTAGCTCATAGTCAGTTTTTTTGGAACTAGAAGATCTAAAGATGAATATAAAATAAAATTGTTTAGTTTCCTAGTAATAATTTCTTTCATAGTTATAATTTATTCAATCATACCACATTCAACCCTCTGAGCATTACACTTTGAGGATTAAATGGTTACGTAAATTTGCATAACATTGGTCATCAACATTAATAGTATGTGAAACTTAGATTTCTTTTATCCTGCAAAATTCTCTTCTGCTGTTTTCCAGAATTTTTTTTTACAGACATGTGATAACTGGAATAGGAATTTAAAAAATCCTAGAAACTCTATGGTTAGTTTGATTTTCAAATGAAAATTTTCTAATATGTAGACAAAATTATATATATATATANAGGTTATATATATATATATATATATATATATGTAACATAAGAAGCTTCAATTAATCTCTTTATGTTAGTACTTTTCGTAATTTATTATTCAAAACGAAACGCTTTCTCACACTTTTAACATTAGAAAGACTGAAATTTAGTATATACTTATATTGCCCAAAAGCAGTTAAAATGACTGGATTGTAAAAGAATAAATAATGTGTAAAGAAATTTGTTTAAAATTGATTTTTAATAATTTTTAATATTATTTACAGTTATATAACAAGTTATTAGTAAAATTTTGTACAAGTTATATCTTGTACAAAATTCTAAGTAATTGAGTCATTATATACATCATTGTTTTTCTAATTGAACTTAAAAGCAGTCAAAATGACTTACTAAGGCAATCTAGTGTTAAATTCACATCCTGTCTCTTAATCTATTTTTGGTTCAAGTATGCATTAATTAAAAGTAAGACACTTTTCCCTTTACTGTTTGTGGGACTCATGTGACCTATTTAATTTAATAAACCAATTACAATTAATAAGATTTCCCTTATTTCCTAAAAAGAGACATTTTACAGATTTTCTTTACAAGATTTTCCCTAATTTTAATTGAGCAGCACTATGATTTTGTGTCACTCTCATTTTCCATCATCACATAATGATAAAATAAAATTTAATTTACTCTTATTAAAATCCTGTGTCTGTTTGTCTTGCTCGCACGACTGCCACCATCATATATATATATATATATATATATATATATACATACACATAAAAAGAAAACATTTATAAAAGTTAAAGTAAGAATATATTACTTTTTCTAAATTTTTTTTCCTCATTTGTGTAATTTGGGATTAAAGCATTGAAATACATACTATTGTTCAAAAATATTAGGATTTTAAAATTCATGAACTTCAGTTAAGAAACGCTCAAGTGTACCTTAAACCTGTTAGTGGAAATAAGGTTTACCATAACTTTAAAAAAATTGATTGAAAAAAATTTATGTAATCTTTCATCAAAAAATAAATATTAAAATGCGTGATTCGAATTTCACTCACATTAATATCTTATAAAAATATGTAGATGTATATCAGTGTTGCCAGGTGCTGATAACCGTTTACCTCCAGATAGCGTTGTAAAATCCCCTAAAAATTTAAAGAAAACCCCAAAATATTTAACTTAATGTATAAGTATTAAAAAATAGTACAAAAGTAAAATAATGTACAGAAAACGTTGCTTTAATACTTTTAAATATTTTATTATCAACAAATTAATAATGTGCTGCTAATTAAAAAAAAGGATGAACAATTGTACTATTAATTTACTTTTAAACTGCTTTTCGTGTTCCCAATCTTTCTTGTACTTTTGTACGTACTTCTTTTTTTTTCTTTATCCTTCTGCATTATTTTTAAACCATGCACATTAAAAATTTTAAATAATTTGAATTCAAATTCACCAAACGTACAGGTTGATCGAGCAGAGTAATAACTTACTACATTCAACAAAGGGGTTAAGTTCTAAAATTAAATCTTAATCTTTTCGTTTTGGTTAAACATTGATTTTCATATTACCATCTCACACATTCAGTTATAAAATTTGATATTAGAACGTAACCAAAATTAAACTAGTAAAATTCACAAATAACCCTAAAACAAACTCCTAAAAACATATTTCCCTAAAATACCCACTGAAAATAAAAAATCCCCCTAAATTTAGGGGGGAAACCCCTAATCTGGCAACACTGATATATATATAAAAAATTCTAATAATTGTCGCAAAAAGAGCCTCTACTGCAAGCTGGTTTACTATGGAATCTGTACAAATCGAATGCTTATATAAATTAAAATGAATAAAAAAAAAATCAAATGCTTTAAGCATTTGAAACATATCGAATGCAGTTTCCAAGTCGTATATTTTTGAAATGACGAAGTTTTTAATCAAGTAATATTTAAGCACTCGAGTTTCTTTGGACAATTTATTTGATAGAAACATTTGCAAAAAAAAAAAAAAAAAAAAAAAAAAAAAAAAAAAAAAAATGAAGAGTTAAACAACAAATGGAATTATGATGGAATCGAATAAGTCAAAAAGCGAATACTCTATTCAAATTTCACATGCTGTAATAATGTGCAAAATATCAATTATTTTGATTAAATTCATTTCATTGAATTTTGAAAAGGTTGGTAACTATGCTGCATTAACTATATAATTTTTTTGTTATAGATCAGAATTAGTAATAAAACACCCATTGGCAGAATGCATCATACTATTTTACGATGATCAAATAAAAATATTAATCTTATGTCATATTTAAAATGTTGATTATAAAAAAATAAAACAAAAAGGTTTATTTTGGATCAAATGCTCCTTCAAATGTTCACAATTTTGGAATTTCTTTTAATGTCATCAATTTTACACGTATATTTTTACCATAGCTTGAGTAATTTAAGCCCAAGCTAGTCATCAGAATTGCTCTTTGTCTCATGTTCTTGAAATTAAGCCAAAGTTGCATTTTACCCTTACAAATTTACATTAAAAAATTACTATAGTGTTAAAGGAAAAAATTCCCTAAAAAAGGGAGGTTTGTTGGAGAGAGAGGGATAAACTTAGTGTAAACAAAATTTTATGACAGTTTCAAAATTTAAATTTTTGATTTACAGAAATCTAACATTATTAAAAGTTACTGACTTTTATTTAAGGTTCTAGAGCAGGGGTTTCTAACTGGCGGCCCGCGACCTAGAGTATATTAGTTGTCATTTTTTTGCTTACAATTTTTGTAGAAAATATATATGGGTTAAGAAAATATTTATTCAAATACAAAAACAATCGTGTATGTTGCTCTTTTTTATTTAATTTTTCCGTATTTTACGAATATAATTTAGCATGTCCGCATCTGATATTTCCTCGAAGAAGTTATCAGATTTAACTTTTTGAAACCACTCATTTTGGACAAAAATATTTACACACACATTTGTAAATTTAAAATATAAGTATCTATTCTCTGGTGGTTGCAGCAGACAAACCTCAATTTTCTCATTAAATATTTTGTGTGCTACTATGTAAGTTTTAATACCAACCTTTTTAAAGTTTTATACCTAACAATTTGATATCTGTTGCACATTAATTGTTTAATAGCTGCACATTAAAGTTATTGTAGCCCGAATCATTTAATATGCAGTTTGATATTTTTAAAAATCTACTTCTTATTTTAATTTGTAATTCAATAGTTTTGTTTTGTACAGCTTGGTAAAAATCTGACAGAAATATTTAATGTTCCTTCAAACATAAAAGAGTCCTGTATAAAATTTTGATAAAGTTGCGGCCCGCCATTTGTGTTTTTAATTGTGGCCCCCGGCCTCATGTAAGTTGGAAACCCCTGTTTTAGAGTATCAAAAGTGCCTTTTTCTCTTTCGTTATTCAAGAAAAGCAATCTTTTGAAAACAAATATGCAATAAATGTTTTGTTTATTTTTGCAATCCAAATCAATCTTTCTGCAACAACTTTGTAATGTTATGCAATAATGTCACCGTGATTCTGCCACAGGGCCTCACACCAAAAAGCAAGTTCTACTCACACTATTCAATGGAAAAAAAGTACTCAGCAAAGAAATTTTTTTATATGATTGACCAAGGGGTAAATAATTGGAGGGTTTAAGAATATTATTATTAAGAATATTACCCAGCTTCAGCAGTTTTACTAGCTTCTTCCAGATCTTCATCAAACTTGAAATCTAAATCATCAGTATCAGAGGCTTTAATACTCTCTTCTTTAATATTCTGTCCAAACAAAAGAAAAAAAAATTTAACTTATGCGACCCTGGTATCACTTTTTCTGCAAGAAAATATTTTTATACGGCTTCCTTCAATCAATTAAGTTATGTTATGAGGCTTAAGCAAAACCATTAAAATTATTATTGCAAAAACTTCAAACACATCCCAATTTCATGCAAATAACCAGCACAAAAAATCTTAGTACATCAGGAAAAATAGTAAGTTTAGGTATTACAAAAAAAAAGTTTTTGCTTTCTTTTTGCAAAATAAAGTGCCCAATATTAATGTAATTTATTCTTGGAAGAAATCTATAACTACACATTAAACTGTGCAAAAGCTATTGATATTACAATTAATTATGACACGATAAAAGCTTCTTGTATGTTTTTTTTTTAAAAGAAAAATCCAAGCAGACTTATGTAAATTTAATAATGCAAAATAGAGACAAAAACATACCATCATAGGAGGGTTTGATTTTCCTCTAAATCGTCCTTCCTTTCTACTTCCATTTTTAGAAATACTCTTCTGAATAGCTTCTGTAGTCTTCGTAACATCCAATTCATCAGAAGAATCTGTCGCTACAATAAATAATTCATTCACAATCAAAATGTAATAATTCTGCAAAACTTATACGACTTGTGAAGTAAGTGTATTTTTAATGATACGAAAAGTTATTTCATCTAAATGACATACTCTGATTAGTATATTGTATAGATTACTAATTCAGGCTGCGTAGCCAAATTATTCAACAAAAAATAAGCACTTTTCAAGCACTCAAAAGATATTTTAAGCACTTAAGTATCATAATTGGGCAGAGTGGGAAAGTTTTTGACAATTGACGGTTTTATCTTGTTTCGACCATGTCAAAAAAAAAAAAAAAAACTTTTGGCATTGTTTTTGACAATTGCTAAAAATCATGAAGTTTTGAATAATATAGCGTTTTCATACAATATGGCGGACTGACAATAAGTTGAAATAGATTGGGGGTGAATGAATTGTGAAAACTTGGAATAGAAAAATGTGAACTCTGTCTTTTTGCATAATTCGCAGCTAAAATCAACATGGTAAAGGAAAAATCTCATTTTGAAAAAGGGAAAATTTAGCACTTTTTAAAGACACCCAATGAAAAAAGCACCTTTATGGGCTTTTAAAAAACAAAAATAGACACTTTTAAAAAACGCTACGCACTTGCAATTTCTAAGTGTATTTTGGATATCCAGGTAATACAATGCAATGAAAATAAAAAAAAAAATAATTTAGCAGCATTTGCAGTAGTAGTTAAATAAAACATTTAATAATGAAAAAGAAAAGTCTTACTTAAACTGACAAATTTAAAATAGTCATTTACAAAGCACAACTTTATTGTTGAGGTATTTATTAATTTCGATTTTATGATGAAAGATAACAATTAGTAAAAATATAAATATTAATGAGTAATATTGCTGAAAAAAGTTTCATATTTAAATCTATCATTTTAATATAATTCACAATGCCTGGTGGTGTTATCATAGCATGTGATATACAACATTGTGGGAAGTGTGATCATACTAAAAATAAAATAAAAACGAAAAGAACAAGAAGTATTGCTACAGCCGTTTTCTTCTCCATTTTTCTTCTTTTTTATGTTTGTTTTCCATATGGTTCCTTACATTAATTGCGATAGTTTTCATTTTATCTTACCACTAGAAATTAAAAATATATCCATATATATAAAAGAAATAAAATTTTAAATATTTAAGGACACAATTTGAGAACCTGAAATCACATGATCGTATCATCATTAATAATATTAAGGTATTAAAATTTAATATTCAGTATTGTCATTACAGGCTTTAAATATAATAGCTGTGATGGGTGTCACTGTTTTGAGCACTTTCTGTTTTAGAGATATTTGTTATTATTTCTTTGATTTTATTTTACTCACAAGCAACAAAGATTTATCATGTTATTGAGTTTTGTAATCTAGAAGATAAAGTATTCATCATTTAAGAACATTAATAGATTCATGAACTATAGCAGGTTATAACCATTAGATTAAGTTTAACATATTTCTAGCTGGCACTCTTAATGATGATAATAAATAAGAATTTATTAAAACCTTAAAGTTCAAAAAAAAAAATATATGCAATTTATTTTTTTCATACTTGAAAAGAAGCTCCCTTACAAAATTTTTTATTCTCATAAAAATATGCAAAACATTGCGAATTATTAGGCTGTTTTTCAAAGCCTCGTCCTATTTTAAACAAAAATTTCATGGTGAATAATATGCTATTTTTATATTACATAAGTGCTAGGCTTTAGGTCTATCTCTAGACAGTGCCCTCTAACTGATGATGTAAATAGCACAAAACTACGATATAAAGAAAAGTCATAATCATTTTAATTATCCCACCAGTCCAGTTTTGAAACTTTATGCAAAAATTGAAATTATAAACTTAAAGATTTTCATCTCCTTGAAAAAATTTCTAGCTAGGCTTGTAATTTTTTTCTAAAAAAGTTTTATAATTTTAAGAGTATTTAAAATTTTCAATACCTCTAAAGCATTTTTAAATATCAAATTAGAAACAAAATATTAAAGTGTTTTGTCACCATTGAAGTCCAGTAGATTCCTTTTTAAAAAAAAATAGCATACATGATTAAAATGTAAAGCTTTAACCTCAGTTTATTGCACTTAATGTGGATTCTTTATTTTCACAAGGAAAAAAAAAAAAAAANAACTAAAAAAAAAAAAAAAAAAAAACTTTAGCCGATTTTCTTCAGGGAGATAGAATTAAGATTAAAGCTTTCAGTTAAGTTTAAGGCCCAATTTTATTCCCTTGGAAAAAGATTTCCACAAAATTGTTCGTTTCGTTAGCTGTGATTTAATGTGTATAGTCAGAAAAAAGTAAATTACCATCATTAGACTTCCCAGATAATGAAGGCACAATCATAGGACCATCACTATGAAATTCAGCAGATAGTGCATCATGTATAGGCCACTGATGAGGATTGACCAAAGTTCGCACTAATGCGCCTCTTTCTGGGCATTCTTTAAGTTCAAGCAGATCACTAGCACTGATTGCCTGAATTACAAAAAGAAATAGTACTTAGATAATGGTCAATATTTAAAAATCATGTAAATACAATACTAGAAAATGCCAAATCAAAATAGATTATCGACCAAATCACCATTCGTTACATCCTTAGTTTTTAACTTTGGAAGGATGATACTGAAAATCTGGAATTTCGAGGAACACCCAGAACATGGGTGCAAGTTGGAAAAAAGGCCAAGACTGAAAATTTTTTGACTGAAATACCTAACATACACAATACCCCCTCGACATATGCAAACTATCTAAGAAAGCTTTACCATAATACATTAAGTTTAAATACTGTACAAAAAATATTTATTCATCTGTCTTTTGATAAAATAACAACAGGATATAAGAAAGTAGACCAATAACGTAGACCTAAAAAATATTTTTAAGGGCAGAAAAAAAATTTCCGATCTCCGTCTTCGAGTCGGTCTTGTTTCCGTTTTACTTCCGCACGCGGACATTTTCGAAAGGCGGAAGACTTGCACCCATGACCCAGAATATAGTCACCCCTGCTTTATTTTTTAAAAAAATTATAAAAACAACTTCACATCAATTTAAAAGGCAAAGCACAAAATTTGGAAACAAAAATCTATCAAAGAGTTAAGTAATCAATTTAAAAAAAAAAAAAAAAAAAACAACCTTTCATTTCTTAATCTGTAGACTCACAGATAATTATAATATTTCTTAGAAGATTATTAAGTGTTTTTGACAGATTAATCTGAAAGGCACTACCTTTCACATCAGGTTTTGGTCAATGAAAGTCTGTTTTGTGGTTTTTTTTTTATTTAAAAAATCAGGATACATAATTGTAAAAATAAAGAAAAGAAGATACCCAGAAGCTGGTAGAGTATTAAATGCTAAATTAAGTAAGAATGTAATTGTCATAAAAAAATTATTTGTAACTAGCATAGTGTATTTTTTTCCACAACCAATTCTTTTTGACCACAAAGGTGTTCTAAAGAGTTTCTTTCATGTTTCATTATTTTTGTATCAATGCGTTTTTAACTTATAATTTTGTTAGAGTATGGCCATTGGTGACAAATTACTTTTCTTAAGAATGGCATAGCATGGTTGCTTCCGACTTTAGTACATTAAACTGTTCTTTCATCATAATCAAAATCAGAATGCAATGACAAGTTTATGCATTAACAAGTATAAGAATGATACTTAATTATATTCTTCCACTATGAAGATTTATTTGTCAGACAATTAAAAAAAAATATTTTAAATAGTCAAAAGACTTACTTCGAGCACTTTACTTATATCTTGGGTTTGTGCTTGAACTCTATGAAAACTTGCTATTAGTGCAATTGGTATATATCCTTCACTGCTCATGCGCCTCCTCATAAAAAAATCCTTTTGTAAATTTTCTTCACTGAAGTAATATTCTCTGAAAAGATATGCCAGAACCCTAAGCATTAGCATATAGAAAGTCCAAGTATCTTTGATAAAATACATATATAAACTATAAAATATTTAAAATCTCTGAATGTTAAGTTATATTTCTACAAATGCTTTATAATAAAACTATGGAAACATATTACAAAGCAGTTTCACTTTTAAGTTCACATAACAAAAGCTGATTGATATGTGCCTGGATTCCAAAATAGAAATAACTTAAACTTTTTATTCAATCAATATAAATTCCAACTAGTAAGTAAGATAGGAAATTTTTTGGGAATTGAAACAAATGCTGATGACAAAGCACCTTTTATTGCATTAAGCAAAACTTATTTTTCGTGGAACAAAAATAAACTAATTCTAGTAAAATAATAAAAATTTGAGTTTTTATGAAAAGTTTAGAATTAACCAGACATTTTTCAATACTTCAAAAACTAATTGGCCAATTAAGCATAAAACATAGAAAGGACAGATTATAAATACACATACACACATATATATATAAATAATTCGGGAAAATCATCTTAATCTACTAAAATGAAACAGTATCTACCTCACATGGCATCTACTTAACTGGAACACCATGAAACTATAATCGTTGTAAATATGACAATACTACTATTATGTCAGGTGTTAGAGAAGTCACTCCAACACAATACTATAAAAACATAGAGTTTCTATAATAGACAAAAGTTACTAATCTTTAAATTTTGTTACAGTTAAAGATAGCTGAAGCAGAAATTTTAACGGTTTTTACATTTTTTTAAGCCTCTACCAAAACTTAAAAACATAATGATTAGTCTATACCATTCTCACCTTCATATAAGTAAAAATTATTTATATGCGGTAAGACGAAATCCTTTTTACTCCAAATAAATAAAACAATAATAAAGTAACAGTCTGCTATTAAAGAACAATACTTTAATTTTCTGGTTTGCAGTCAATCTTTCATAATTTTTTTAAGCCGCCCACAATCCACATTACGTCTACAATACAGGTTCACCATGTGCGATAGTAAAATCCATATCACATGTAATGCAATAGACATGATTTTCAAATATTTTTAAGCATTTTAAAATTGAAAATTCTTTTGTATAATCATCTTCAAAAACTTGGGTTTTTTTTCAGATGACATTTTAAAAATGTTTAAGCTTTGAAATGCTTTTAATGATCAACCAATGCTATGTAAACAACACATGATAAAAATAAACTTGGAGAGTTATAAATTTTTTAGTCACTTACGCTACAATGGTAGTGTTTAAGCAACATTCTGACTGCCACGTCATAAACTAACACATCAACTTCAACTAAGACGAGACACATTCTCACCGTTATGCTTCAAGCAAATGCAGTGATTTCAACATGAAAACGCATTAAGTGGGAAGAGATTTCTGCTTTTGTATCAGTTAGCGTATGGAAAATGGAGTATTATTAACTTTGTGCAGTAAGACTTTGAAACTGAGAAACTCCGCTCAAAGCAGAGCAGTTGGTATGTCTGCATACAATATTCATTTAACATTCAAAGGAAAAGTTATTATATGATCTAAATGAAATAATTTAGTGTAAGAAAAAAATAGAGAATAACAAAGAAAAAAATGTGAAAAATTTTTGATATCAATATTTTTACAATAGTAGATCAAAATTCTTCTGCAAGATGAGAAATATAAAACAATTTTAAACCACTAAGTCTAAATAAGAGTAAAGAACAAGATTAAAAATAAGTTCATCTAGAACAGGGGTGGCGAACCTTTATACACCAACGTGCCATTTTTTCTAAAAAAATTGTTCGATGAGGTCATAGACGTGCCGTCAAATAATTTTGACTTCATGATTATTGGGAAAATAATACTAAATACTATCAACTCAAAGCTCTTTATTTACATTGAAAAGAAAATTTTTTGCAATGTCTGTTATACGCGTAATTCAACTTAAAGTAACATCAGTGTGACTTCTATTGTTGCAGATTAGATGACAAATAACTTATACTATTAGGTTGTAAGATGATAGTTTAAACGGGACTGTTATTTTTTTTTTTTTGCTAGTTATTTATTGTTAGTTTGTTTTTTATGGTTATTAATTGATTTTTTTAGCATTAATTGTTAATTTTTTATTAAGAATTGTTAATTATTTTGTGTGTTTTTTGTGAATTTTAATTTAATTGTTACATATGTTTCATAGTGTAATAACATTTGTGTAATAACAAATGTGATCGGTCGCGTGCCCGAAATATTGTGTCGGGTGCCATTGGTTCGCCATCCCTGATCTAGAACAATGAACCTATTAATCAATTACAAAGCATTTAAAAGACAAATGAAAAGAATATTACTAGTTAAAAATCAGTAAAGGCTGTTTTGAATTTTCTTGATTGACAATAGGTAAAAATTTTTCAGTTAAAAAATGAAGCAGATTTTTGAAAAGTTAATGCCCTAATAATGACATTCCCAGGAAAATGTTATAAATATACATAACTAAAAGTTCTTTTCATTCAGAACTTAATATAGATAAAAAATTTTATTGTAGGAAGACCAATATTGAAATTTAGAAAAAACAGACATTAAAAAAAAATTATGTACCAACAACTCTAAAATAATTACATTTGCTTTTTCAGTGAATCTTTCAGGGCCTCATCTCCCATGGAAAAGCCATTCCAATAGTAAGGATAATATGGATAATAAGCAATGTCAGAGGGTAAGAAATTATTTATATCTTGATAATCATTGAATCCAGGTGCATCTTGAGAGTATGCTAAAATAAAAAGATAATATAAAAATGGGAAGAGAAACATTTTGCAATAATTGAAAAATAAAAGGTTAGGTAGAAATACTGAATAACTTATCAGAATTATTCCCTTTTTCATTTTATAAAAAACAGCTTTAATCAGAACTAGCTTTCATATTTAACATGCATAAAGAGGTAACATTTATAATTATATATTGGGCACTATCATGAACATACTCACTTAGCTATAAAAAAGTGTTAGTGACACTGTGAATAGTTTAGTGACATTGAACATAGAAATAATTTATTTCCAGTTCTCCTATAATCACTAGCTATACCTTTAATTGGGCATTGAAAATAAAATAACAAATTTGGAATGATTCAAGTTGATCACTATTATGAAATCGATTGGATTGCCCCCCTTTCTTGCTAGTACTTACTACATGCTAAAATTAACTGTAAGAATATCAGAATTACAACCACACTAGTTCACAGCAGAAAACACTTTTAGAAGCATATGTTTATATTGAAACAATGAAGACAAATATTTTATGAAATTTTCTAAAAAAAAAAATGGAAACAGCTTTTTGTTTACAAATATTTTAAAAAATTAACTAATTTTGTTACTATTATAAATAGGCAAAAAGCATTTAGTTGATATTTATTTATCCATATACTTTGAAACAAAGCACTATTAAGCCAGAAATATGCACAAAACTTTTCTTTAAAAGGAACTTAAAAGCACCTTAAGCCCCTGATTTAATGGCAACGTAATTTAATTCCAACTTTTTTCAATTCTGTAGCCACTTAGTGAAATTATAGCAAAAAATTAGAATTGCTGAAAATTTAAAAAAAGTAATAAAAAAAAAGAGACTACATTATGAATTCATATTAAAAAAGAGACAAACTTACCTCTACGTCTTAATTTAAAATCTCCAGCATATCCACGACCTTTTCGTCCTCTCGGTCTTTGGCTGCTTTTCTCCTTTCGAGAATCTTGAAAGATATTTAGAATTAAAAATAATGACCAATTCTATTGCAATCTGAATATAAACAGAATTTTAGAAAATTTTACCTGATTGCTTTTTAGAATCACCATCTTTTTTTTTCTGCTCTCCGTTGCTGAGAGAAGCATCTTCTTTTTGGGAAAAAGCTTTTCCATTCCGAGTATTTTTCCTTTTGTCTGTTTTTACTGGTTCTACATCCAAAGGAACCCATTTCTGCTTAGAGCCTAAAATTATACATTTTAATTGAAAGTAATGCTGCTTGTTCAACATCATTATTTAAATTTAAATACTAAAGACGGAGATGTTTTTTCTGACAGCTCTTATTTTTTGAGAAATATAAGATTTATAATACAGATAATTTACTAAGAAAAAATTAATTTTTATACTCACATAAACATTTCTTTGATTGTAATTTGAAACATTCCGTATTTTGTTTTGTAGAAGGGTGGTTTGTCTTTTTTTTTTTTTTACTGATTTTTTAGCTGCATTCTCATTAAGTCTATGCTTATTTGAAGGAAAAGAATTTATACCCTTTACAGGTACTGTACTTTATTTCTTCACTGACTTTTCATTGATATTCACTTCAGTTGAAAGAGAAGGAACATTTTTCTCAAAAGAAATGAATTTTTGATTTGAGGAATGTGGTTGCTTGACGCACTTCTTTTTAAAACCGCATTATTCTTGTAATTTAAGTATGCTGATTTTACACAGGTTTCTATCGATTGGCTCATGCAGAAAATAGTCCTTGCGAAAAAAACTCAACTGCTGTTTCTTTCTTGGCTGTAAATTTATACTTGACAGTTTGAATAACGTCGAACGATTCTACATTCAACCTATTGGACCCCGTTGCTATAATAGAGCTCATAATGCCAAAACTGAACTCCACTTTGGGTCCATGAAAGCAGGTAAGCAGAGCACATGCCATGTTTGACAAAAGTGGAAATCTTGTAGAATTTTCTATTTCTATTCACCAGTTATCTATAGACTCATTTTGTTCAGGCTGCAACATGGTAGCATTGGGCTTCCAGGTCATATGCCTCCTTTAACTGGCAACTAATGTTAGTAGTGTAGATCTTTCCAGAGGTAGATCTTTCACGAATTTCAAAGAGAGAGTGTTGCCTACAAGAAGGATCAATGGCTGAAACTGCATTTAATAGCAAGTTATCTAATGGCATCTTTTGTTGAAATGTTTTTGAACAAGTCAGATATGCTTTTAAAACATTCCTTTTGAACATCTCTACAGTCTACATCGGAGACCTTGGAGCTGAAATGCATAGCTTTTTAACATTTCCCCCCACAAATATAGATTTTGTAGGCAAGTGTTGTTGTTAATTTACGTCGCACTAAAGCTGCACAATGGGCTATTGGCGATGGTCTAGGAAACATCCCGGAGGATGATCCGAAGACATGCCATCACAATTTTGATCCTCTCTGGAGGGGATGGCACCCCCGCTTCGGTAGCACGACAACCTGCGCGCGAAGTCGAGCACTTTACGGTAGCCCGGTTTAACGAGGACCAATACCGCACACCCTCGGTCCCTACGCAGACTGATCCAAGTGGTCACCCACCCGCACACTGACCACAGCCAGTGATGCTTGACTTTGGTGATCTGCTGGGAACCGTGTCTTAACGATCAGTCCACTGCAGGACACTTCCGTCTCTAAGCCATGCGACTGAGGTGCTAAGTTATTATCATCAGATAGTAACTGGCAGCAAAACATTTATTAGAATTCGGCAAGTGATTAACTCTGTCTTCCACATTAAAAGGATTGAATTTTTTACAGGAATCTTTGAGCGTGGCAAATTTTTCAGCTTTAATAAAGCATGCCAAAAAGTTAACTAATGAGAACTGTTTGCCATGTAAAATCTGTATAAGTGGAGCACTACTTTGAAACAGGTTTACATATTCTTTAAAGAGTAACAACACAGACACCAAATTTGAAATTAATCGAGTTTCTAAATGGCATTCAAACAATCTTTTAACAATTCTGTTTTTACGATTTTGGCCTGTTTGTGTAAGAACTTTGTAAGAACTCGAAAGTGTTCGCTGTAAATGTCTGATGTGCTCTCTAGTTTCATTACCAATATTATTTGCTTTGTAGATGCTAACAAGAATGTGAAGGAACTGACTTTTTTGTAGTGCACAAAAACGAATAGTTAAACACAGTCAAAGCATCCAACAGAAAAAAAGAACACGGTGCCCGCAATGAGTCATCAGAAGATAGAAACTTCAGAGGGAGGAATGAGGACTTCAATACTTTCGCTCTGCGGAAAATTAAATTCCTCATAAAATATATTAACTTGTGCAAAAAAATTTCTGCAGAAATTAGCGGGAAAAATGGAATAATCTGAAAAAAAGAAAAAAAAAAGCCGACATCCGCGGAGGAATCACGTCCCTGCAAATATAATATCCAGCTTAACTACCAATGGAGAGGATCATTTCACGAACATAAACTCAAATACTAGTTCAATAAAACTAAGTTCATGAAAATGTGTGTTGGTAGAAATAAATTAAAAAATTCATTGCTTTAAGAATGCATATCATTAAGTGTTGTTTAACAAAGAAGTAAGACTATACATAAAAACTTTTTGGAAACAATAGAAAAACATTTGTTATACCTTTCTTTCTTTGCTGTGCAGAATTTGATTTAGAAGAGTCTTGGTTTTCCTTGGCAGAGTCGTCATCTAAACCATTATCATTTGGACTTTGCTCTTTAGAACTTCTTACAGTAACGGGATTGGTGGAAGTGGTAGCATGCTTCTAGTAAAAATAAATGCATAAGTACGTGGGCTAATTAAAAATAAAGAACACATACAAATTTTACTACAATTATATTTGAATTCAAATATGAAAGCTTCAGACAAATAGAAGCTAAAATCAGGTATTCAGAAAACTAATTCATATTTAAATACATGTATAGCTCATTAACCATTAAATTATACTAATATCTTTGATGTTGTTGAGATAAGTTTATACTAAGCTACAAAAGCAGCAAAAAAAAAAAATCTAATATGTGTCTGCTTCCAGAAATTTGAAGGAAAAAAAATAAAGAAATTAAATTTATTTACTTCTGCCTCAAAAAATGCGATTTCAGTGTGCTTGATCTTAGGTCTGTCAGCTAAAAATAATTGTTACCTCCTACTTTCTTCTTCAACTATAACCAAAAACCTGATAAAAAGAAAAGATCAAAAGGCAACTGTTTATTTTACCAACCAACTGCATCTGATTCTGATTGAGGTTGAACCTCAGAATAAAAAGATCAGCTTTTGAAGATTGTGGAATGTTAATTTGGCTACTTCCTAAAAAGTAAATCAACATCCTCGAATACATTCAATCTAAATCTAAACAAATTTTAATAAAAACTGTAATAGCAAACATATTTATACTTCATTAAACAAAAGCGAGTAAAAATAAATAGCATACTGTACTATTTACTGTTACTCACATTAACAGAAGGAATTAAGTTGTCAAAAACTTTACCTCATTCATATGAACCTCTCCTAAAGTTGGCCATTCACTTAAAGATTTTGGATCCTCCTATAAAATATATATAAAAAAGTTAACTTTTTAATTGCAAAACAAGTTTGTATGATTTAGACATAAAATTATTAGCAACACATCAAGCCAATACTAGTATTTCATATGCAGCTTTGAAATTATTTAGAAGTTAGAGCTCTTCCCTGAATATGTTAACAAATCACATGTCGCCTAAAATATCCAAGAAAGAACACTGGTCGATTTAGTAGTACATTATAAGGGTATAAAAGATAAACATACCGTGAGATTTCACTGATGTCATTTATGTGTTTAAGAGTAATAAATATGCCAAAAAATAAGACAGGATAAAAAAAAATTACTCATGAATGTTAGCCATTAAAAGATGATTATGAAGAATTTATTTCTTATATTTATTTTTAATTTAGATAGGAATTTACATAATTTTCAAAACACATTAATATTTTATTCTTTTTGGAAAAATAAACAAGAAGTTTAAAAGTTCTGAGTTCCTAAGACTTGTACTTTTCTCAAGTTTAGCAATATAACTGATACAGTAAATTTTTGAAACCAAAATGTCATTATAAATTTTTAGATATTGGCATTTTTATCAATCCAACATTGATTCCATCTTCAACTTTTGAAAAGGTTAAAATTTTGAATCCATAATTTAATTTTTAATGGCATTTTAAGCAGCAAGAAAATATTAAAATTCAAAGAGTTGCACTAGAATACAAAATTAAATTTATGATACCAGATTGGTTGGTGTAGGTATATTACAAGTAACTAAATTTATTAAAAGTTATTGACAGTGATACTCAGCAAGATAGAAGTTTTATTAATATCTAAAAGAATGGAAGTTAAAACATTTAGTATTTTTTGTTTTAATAAATTGCTTGTAATATAATGCTTTATAATACAAAATCAAAAATTGATTGCACACATTTATTATGTTACATTGCTATTTATAATTACACTTCAATTGATATGAAATGCTAAGGGAGGATCCTCCTATTCAAATATAATTTCTTAAGCTTCAATATCACATTATTATATTCCTTAAAGCATAACAAGTCTGTTCCCAAATAACAAATTTATGATGTATGTATATGAGCTAAAGAAAATAAAAATTCCTTGTTCTTAATATATATATATACACACACACACCCAGTTGAGAAAGAATAAGTAAAGATAAAACACTTAAAAAAAAATTTATACAATCAGACTTAATTTTTCTACATTATATATTCAACTGGATGGGATAAAATCATCATAAATTTTAAAAACCAAGATATATTTTCCTATCAAACAAAATAAATCAACAAAAATAGAAACTTTAGAAATGAATCCTGAAGCCGGGTTCGATGATTTAAATCAACTAATCTCTTTAAAAGTATGAATGATTTTTTAAAAAATAACTTTTTTAGAAGTTATTATCAACTTAAAATTATTAAAGCATTTTAATAGAGATTTAAATTTTTTTCTTATCAATTTTCACAATTATAAAATTCAATGTAAATATAGTAGTTTCCACTTTAACCAAGCTATCAAATATTTAAAAGATTTTTTTTTATTCTTGTTTATTTTTAAAACTACCAACAAAAGAAAATCTGAATTTGATCTTCAAAACACTCAGTAAAGGAAATCCAACAAATTGATCCAATAACAATATCATTATTATCCCCAATAATGAAAATGAAACAATGAATCTAGAGAAAATGATGAAGACATTGACAATGAAAATCAACATATAAAAATCTCTCATACAGACGGACTAAAAGCTATCAAAAATATATAAAACAATAAAATCTCAAAATAAGTAAATAAAATAACAAAATGGTTATGGCATAGCCTCCAGCCTTACCTCCTGCCACATTTTAGCTTTTTAACATTTATTTATGCCACAAACTTAAATATTAAGTTATAAATAAAAGAGCTAGACTAAGTCAAATAAACAAATAACATGAAGACTAAAATGTAGAGATTTTGTCTCATCTAATGAAGATATTTTTCTTTTACATAATAGTGCAATGAAGCTAAATAATGCAACTGAATTTTACAATGGAAAAACTTATAAAAAGAAAAATACTTACTTTAGGTGTTTCAACAACATCTGGAGATTGCATAGCTAGCGTTCTTGAAATGCACTCTTCTAATTCTATAATTGAAATAAAAATAAATTAATTTGAACATTTTACATTAATGTATCTAATTCCACATTTTAAAAAAAAAAGGCTGTTAGACATATTAAGGAAGCAGAAGTATTTAACATATCGCTGTGCTTAAAAAAAAGGGGGGGGGCACTTACTTAATAATTAAGACAGATTTTAAACTCAACTGTAGTAAAAAGACAGATTTCCTTTCACTGTTTTATAAGAATTACTCAATACTTTCTTTTAGTCTCCTTTGTACCCCATTATTTTAAGGGAAAAAACAATTAAATGCTTAATTGAATCAGTGAATTGTTACATTTGAAATTTTGGATTGTTAGAATTTTTTACTCAGTTCAGTTCAAAGAGCAACGAAATTTTTTTTTCAAAAAATATATGAGCATATAAGAGCAAAACGTTAATTATTTTTTCAGGCAGTCTTACTAAGAAAAACTAAAAGAGAAGTCCCATTAGAACTACATTGTTTCTGTGCTCTTATTGTGGTATTGTTAAAAGCTTTTTTTAAAAATAAGTTATTAACATTAGTTGAAGAGGTTCTGAAAGGAATTCACCAATACGCATTCACTCCTCAAAATTTTTCCCAGGAGTGAAAATCAGGATTGGCAAGTTTTTGACAATTGACGGTTTCATCTGATTTTAACCATGGTTTTATCAGTCATGTCAAAAACCCTTTTATACATAGTTTCAGACAAATGTCAAAAACCCAAAACTTTAGTGTAAGAATATTTATTAGCTATTATAAATAAGTATTTATAAATAAACATACATATAAAATTACAAGAGTTTAATATCAAAATAATTCAATAACATGATTGAATACTTTTTGTTTTGAGAATCACTCGCAAAAACCTACATTTTGGTGAAGAAAATATCAAATGATTATAAATAAAAATGTGTAAAATTACTATTTATCCAATCAGTTAAATTATTGAAAATAAAAATACCAAAACAATCAGCATAAAAAAAACATTCAATCATCTTATTCATTATATGTAAAATCAATTTTCATTTACTGCCCATTTCAAGCCTCTCCTTTCCCTGAAACACGAGAAAAAAAGTTTTAAAGCCCAAGTGCAGTTTTGTATGAATAAGACTGAAATTCGAAATTATTCTTTCGAATGATGCTAACAAGCAACTAAGAGATTTATTCTACTAATTGTACTAAATATTAATAGTAATTAAATTAAAATAAATCCTTGAATTAATGGATTGAAAAAATTAACTCATTTAAACATAATTTTTATTAATTATAATAAGTTCACTAATCAGTTAACTAATTATACATTAATACAATTAAGATTAGTTCACTACTATTGGAAATATTCACGTACAGTGCGCCAAAAAACAGGACCACCCTGAATAACTTTTGATCTAATGATCGGATTTTAACCATTAAGATTGAGTTTGAGGAAGTGAAGATCCGATCATGAGATCAAAAGCTCTCCAGGGTGGTCTTTTTATGGTGCACTATATATATAAGCAAAAGGGCTATTCCATGATATGGTCAACCAGATAACCAAAATTTTAAAATTAGTAATTTAATGCTAACAAAGTGTCACTTTGAAGGTAAAAAACTGAAAATATAGAAATAATAATGATAAAGCAAGATTCAATGTTTCATTTGAATAATCTATCTTGACTTTGAAAATAATGAATATTTTTCTTGTAAATTAATAATAAATTATTTTTACGTTTGACACTATTTACATCCAACACCATTGTTTTTCACTACATTTGTTTTAACCTATTTTACCTTTTCTTTATGAAACAAAGTGAAATATGATCAAAACCCTTTAAATATTTTTTTAGGTCCATTTAGAATAATGTATTTCACCTCAGTTACTCAATACAATCTGTTCATCTATGCTGTACTAAGAATTATTTATACTATGAACTTAAAAATGATTATTTTTATTTATTTATATTGATATAAGCTACTCAATTTTAATCGTTAGTGAAACAACTCAACTGCATTTAGAACATTTCAAATCTTTAAATTATTTTGTTTCACACATAAATTCACTCATTTCGTTTCACGAAAAAAAAAATCATCACATAAAGAGAACTATTTATAAATTTGCTGATTACTATTTTTGCCTCATAAAAACAAAATATGCTGAGATAAAGTCAATAAATGAATGTAATAAATGACCAAGTTCCCAATTCAAGCAGCAGTTTTTATTTTCAAATTTGATTCTACTAGTTTTTAGGTTCAAATTTATCACCTACTGAAACTCAAATTTCAGACACATAATTTGATTAGAATAAGAGTAGTGCCAATATTTATGAAAACCTTACACTCCCACGGACCACAAAATTAGATTTCATAATTGGGTAATTGTAAACTATGATTCTAATCACTATCCCAGATGTGTTGCTAAGGTTGTTTAAAATTATATTTAAATTTCTGTAATGCATGGACCAAAAGGAAATTTAAAATGACCACAAGTAGAAGACAAAATCTTTTACAAGATATAAAATATAATTAAATACATCAATCACCCTTTCCAACCAGAAATGGAGGACAATTTAGATTTAAAGAAGCTATTTCGTGAAAATAAAATAAATAAATAAAAATATTATACATAGTCATTAAGATAAGCTTCAGCACTTAATTGTTATCATTAACTTTGATTTATATCTAACTTGAAGAATTTACATCTGACACTGAAAATGTTATACCGACACCACAGTAAAAAATTTCAAACCTATTATGCATCCAATTTTACTAGTCAAGATACAACATACTTTCATAAAAATGCCAAATTTTAAATTCAGTAAAGTTCACATTTAAATTGCAAATAAATTCACAGGGATTAGACCTGTGTTTCCCAAAGTGTGGTACGTGTAACCCCAGGGTTACGGGAACAGTTTAGAGGAGGTAAGCATTCTTATGGGAAATATCTTGCACCAAACGAAAATTTCAAATTTTTTTTATTTAAAAACAAAGTTAGCCATGAAAATTTATGATTACGTATTTCTCGATTGACTATTTTTGAAGAGTTATCAGTTAATAATTAGTGGCGTCAACAACCAGTTGTGATTTTAAACTCTTGTGCAATTTTTTTATAGTAAAAAATACATTCATTTTTTTATTAGTGGTACACAGTGCTATGAAAAATTTAGAAAGGGTACACAAAAGTCATAAGTTTGGGAAACACTAATTTAGACAATTTGCAAATGAATACTCATTTTTTGCTTTCGTGTGATTTCCGTCTGACACCTACAATTTCATCCATTTAATTTGAATGTATTATTATTATATGTTGCAAAACAAATTGTTTTTAATAAATCTTGATGTACCAAATATTTAATATAAAAATATAATCATTTTAAACTTAATTTATATTTCATGAGAGGGTTTTTCTATGAAAGTTTTGTTCATTTTCTTATGTCCAACACCATGGAATTGCCCAGGAGTGCAAAAATTCTCAGAGCCTAATATTCCCCATGAACAAAGTTTCTATTTGGATCAAAATTTCAGTAAAAATTTTAGCTTTTTTTCAGTATACAATAACCTTTTCAAAATATTTTAGGAAAATAAAGTTTATATAAAAATATTCATTTGATTTTATTCATGAATAAACAAACATATGTGTTATAAAATGATAGAAATCAAAATGTATTTAAATAAAACAAGTAGCCCCCTAAAATCCCCATTAAAGAAATAATTATAAAATCTAAATTTAAAAAAAAAAAAAAAAACAATCTCTGTATACACAGACAAAAAACAAAATACAATTAGAAAAAACTCTGTTTTGCAGTTACCTGCGTAGACAGAGATACTTTTTTTTTGTTTTTGTAAACAAGGATTTTATAGTTTGCTCAAAACTGAGTTAAATTTTTTTTTTCATGCCTAAAACAAATCATAAAAATTTTTATAAATTATTTCTACAGTGCCGGCCTGTTTTGTATAATCACTGCCTGACTCCAGATCAGAAGGTTGCATGTTCATATCACATCCGGGTCACCAATGTGGGGAAAGTAGATATTGACAATGTTAACCTTCATCTCTGAAAAGGTACTACCCCATCATAGAATCGAGCTAACACGTCTTATATACTAGTCAGGGTTGGGGTTTTGGACGTCCTAAACTGGTTTTGGACAGGACACGTGGGTTTTACTGTCTTAAACTGGGTTTAACTGTCCTAAACTGGGTAAAACTGTCTTAAAGTGTCCAAAACCTTGAACTTTGGTAAAAGGTAAAATTTCTATAGGTGTAACCATTGTACACATAATAATTACATGTATCAATAAATATTTGATATTTTTTATACAATTTACTATAACTTATTAAAAGAAAATAATATAATATAATAGGAAAAGGTTTATAATTTTTGAAGCTCCACAATTCACGGAACAACAAAAGTGAATAACTAATCCTTTAAATATAAATATGCTTTTAATACTGATAAATAATATTTTTGCATAAGGATAAATATGGCAGTATTAAAAAATAATAATTTTTCTTAATAAAAATACTAAATTTGTTCAAAAATTAACCTTTTATTTTTCACAATATTTTTTTAAAAAAATGTTATAATTTCTGCATCACAAGATGATAAAAAAGACATCTATTTTTAAAAAAAAAATGTTTTTTTAAATATAAATGTATTAGTTTAAATTGAAAATACAAAATAACTGAAAAATAAATTGTTCAGATAAAATTGTGACATAATTTGAGTAAAAGGGTTTCGGACAGGACGGTTTAAACCGTGGATTAATCCATTCTGTCATAAACCTTGCCAACCCTGATACTAGTGAATTGGAATTATACTTTTGTAGTGGTAGATACACTACAGTGGAATTGGCAAACTTCCAAGAATGGAATCATTTATAAATAATAGCTTTAAAATTTCCTCGCCAGGTCGGAAATATCTAATATCATTAAGAGGAATTAATTCTAAAGCATTGAAATATAGCACCCATTTTTAAAATAATTAATGTAAAAATGAATGTCTTAAATGGTTGTTCTTTAACTATCTGACAGTGAATTTTTTTTTACTAGTAATAAAACAAGCAAAACTAGCAATAGAGTAAAAGAATAAGTCACCACAAAAACCAGTAATAATAATAATGAAAAAAAAAAAAAATTGAAAAAACGTCCTTTGTTTTAAAACTTTTGATGTAGCGAAAGTTACATATATTTATATATATTTAATACATAAAAATGATATTAACAATCTTAATTTCAAGTTTGATTCGAATAATCAAAGAGTTTTAGGTTCTTTCAATAATTACAAAATTTAACTCATTTTAAAAACTATCAATACATGGAAATGGAAGATATTATTTTAATCATTCATTAAAGATATAATTCAATCTAAAAATACCTGCATAGAAAGCATGAAAATTTATTTTGTATGGATATTTTTCAGAAATACGATACATAAACAAATTAATTTTCGTTTAAAGAATTAAAATCAAATTAGGAATTAACTCAAATGTTAGGATAAATTAGGAATTAAAATCAAAAGTGGAAAAATATTTAACAGAAAATGAAATATTTTTTATTTGTTTATAGTAAATTTAAAATTATGTATATAATAAAAAATAAAGTTAAACAAAACTGTTTAGTTTTTGATGCTTTCTAATCTTTAATTCCATTGTAAATCCACAAGGCTTTCCAACAGTTTTTTTTTTTGGCCATTATATTTCTATTCTTTTCTATTCTATTCATTTCATATTTTTTCAATATTATTATAATAGCATTATGATACTAGAATTTAGAGTAATTATTTTTTGAAGCATTTGATTTGCAACTATTCCATTGTAATTCTAGGTTGCGTTTATGACAATTTTTCTCAGCCATTTTCCAACAGTTTTTTCAAATTTCAACGATTTTATCTGAATTTGATAACTAGGTTTTTCACAAATTGCTAATTTGAAAATCTTTCTTTAAAACAGCTGAATTGAATACATCTGGACAAGCAGACTTTTTATAGATGAATTAACCCTTAAAAACAGGCAATTTAAATGCCTGAATTTTTGCTAAAATCAAAATAATTATTTTAATCTAAACAACCGAATTTTCATAAAATTTTTTATAAGCTGAATTTTGATAGGGATAATTAACTAATCCAGTTACCGAGTTCTGGAAAGTTACAATCTTCTACCACTTCATGCAAAATATTATCTCTAAGTAAAGTAATAATGCTTTTTAAAACATTCCTTCCTAATTGTTCTTTTCCTTCTGAGAAACGAGAGAGAAAATTTGTTGAAAACATTGAAATTTTAATTAGATTTAAAGTTAAAACTAACATAATGGCCTTTTAATAAAACAGCTTAGTTCTTATATCGGAATTATATTATTCTGTGATACAGGTTGATATGGTGATCAAAGATATAGTTTTCCAATTTTTTTTTCACAGATTCTCTTAAATGCACTCCTAATTTATTCTATTTATATATTATTAAAATGTGTAATTAAATGAATATTTTTTACATGCTTAAAATTATAAAATCCATTTTACTAAACATAATTACTTTAATTGAACTATTCCTTTTATTACTCTTCGACAAACAGAGTGGTTTTTTTTTAAAATACAGAATCTTTTTTAAATTTTCCTTCAATCAAAAATAAGAATCAAAAGCTCAAAATCCGTAATAAGGAATGTAATGAAAAGTACTTTCAATAGAAAACTCAGCATGAATTTAATATTTTTCACTTGTTTGGAGTTAATTATTTTTACTAACATCTTAGTTTTCTATCAAAAAATTGCTTTAAGACTAAATCTTAAACTAAAAAATAAGGTAAGATTACATAATACAGTTGAACTTGTTTATCTCGAACATCTTTATCTCGAAAACCTCTATATCTCAAAATTTCTAAAATTCCCTAAATTTACTGTCTAAAATCAATGTATTTTCCAGGTTTATGTCAAATTTGTTTTCTTCAACACTTCTGTTTCTCGAATTTCAAATAATAGAGTCCAAATGTCAAAACTTTCTTTATCAGTAGAACTTCTGGCAGTTATCATAATCATCATAGTTGGCCAGACAGCCCAAGGTGAGCCAATGCCCTCCTCTGAAGATTTCTCCATGACGACTTCTGATTCACCTTTGATCTCCAATTCTTTTCATTAATTGCAAGAAAATCAGACTCCACTGAGTCAGCTCATCTCAACCGCGGCCTTCCCCACTTTCTTATTCCAATAAGTCTAAAAAGCAGCATTTTTTTATTGTATTGTCATCACTCATTCGAATCATGTGGGCCATCCAATTCATTCTATTAATTTTTATGTATTTAATAATATCAGGTTGTTTATAAATCTTGTGCAGTTCAAAGTTAAATCTCCTTCTCCAGTTATTGTTTTCATTTACACCACCAAGTATACTCCGCAAAATCTTTCTCTCAAATGTTGCGATACAATTTTCCTCCTGTTTTGTCAGTGTTCAAGCCTAAGAAGTGTTTGTCAAAACTGGCCGGACAAGAGTTTTGTAGATTAAGAACTTTGTTTCCCTAGAAAGAAACCTAGATTTAATAAATATTCTCAGCCCATAGACTGCCCTATTTGCCAGATAGAGTGTTTTTTATTTCAGGAGTAATTCTGTTGTCAATGGATTCTGGCAGTAAGTGAGGGATAAATGAGTAGTGCTCATCAAGGGTTGGCTTTTCAACATAGATAAGAAAGCTAAGAATCGAAATTCATTTTGACCTCAAAATTGCAACCAATGGATCAAAGGAGAATTAAGAGTTTTAAAGTGAACTGTTGGTACACAAACTTGTAGATGCCATAGACGAAAAAAGTTCTCTTCCAAAAATAAAGATGTTAGATGCTATCAGAATTACTGTTTTGCCTGGAGAAACTTGTCTCTAAGAACTATCCAAAATGGTTTTAATAAAGCTGGTTTTTAGAAAAGCTGTGAAGATGATGAACGAGAGGTTGTAGGCATCAGTAAAGAAGAAGAAACTGTTGAGTAATTCTTAAATTACAGTAAATTGTTGGCCATGGGGGATTTGCGCTCTTTCTAATCTTACGAGAATAATCGAAACAAATAAGGTTTTACTTCAAAAATCTTTGAAAATTTATTTTCAGTGTTAAATGTATGTTAAATTTTTTTTTTTTATGTAAATAGATGTACAATGTGGTATACTTAATTTAAAGAAATGCCTATTTTTTCTACTAAAAACAATTCAAGCACTTTTAATTGAATTTCGTAATTAAATTTAATTTTTTAAAGTACCTGTATAACTCGAAACCTCTTTATCTCAAATTTTTTGCCTTTTCTGTGAGATTCGAGATGAATAGGTTTGATTATAATTAAATTAAGTATAAAAACAGAAATTAACTAAATTGAATCAAATATGACACATTAACTGAAAAGAAATATATTGCAAAGCATATGGAAAACTAACCACTTAACAAATAAATAAATCATATTTAGGTCTTATTCTTTAAAAAGGAGTCTAATCCCAGAACATGATCTTGCATATAACAATCATAAACATCTGATACTTATTTCGATTTCAATACAAAAATTATAAAAAAACTGCAGGAACTAAATCTTGTTAATTCACAATTAGAAAGCCCATGCTAAATTAAGCTTGCTTCTCCTAGTTCAATCATTTACTGTTCAGTTTTATTTATATATTTTATCACACAAAACATTCTTTAGTTAACTAAGGCAAGTTAACCTATAAGAAAACTTTCTTTTATTTAACAATAGATATTTTTTTACTTAATAATAGATATTTTTTTTTCATCTATAAGACAGAGTAAGAAAAGCATTTATTTTAAAAAATACAACTTCCAAGTTATTAAACATAAATATTAAAGCTAAAGAAAATATATAACAAAACATTTAATTGTGTTTTAGTTTGCCTTAAGAATTCTCCTAGCCGTTCGCCTGGACCCGTGGCGGTGACTATGGTAACGAAGTATAACTATTTCAGGTACGGGTTACTGTTTAGGACAAGTTTTGACTCAGGTCGAAGAGAGAAAGGGAATCCTTTTTTCCGGTCTATTGTGTTAGCCCCAGAGTGAAGAGAAGCTTCCCTCCCTGAAATGCACTCTTGTTCCTTAGCAGCAGACTGCATTAGGCATTGTGGAGGGGGATTTTACCTCAGACAAACTATAAAGTATTTTGCTTTACATTTATTAGTATTATAAATCTAGGAAGAAATACTAGTTTTTATTTCATTGTTAAATAAGTCTTCTTAAAAAAAAAAAAAATTCTTAAAAATAAAAATATTTAAAATTACTAAATACATTGACCTTAAAAAAATGAAAACTTCACAAATTTAAGAATTTTAACAAAATAATAACTATTGGAAATAATTTTTTATCTTTATTTTTCATAAAAATTTTATTCTTCTGAACAGAATATTCATTTAACTAAAAATAATATATGCACTCAACTCATAATCTATTAAGATATAAGTGTATGCATCTATTTTATATCTACTTAGTAAAATAAGTGCAGACATTTATTTAGAAAAATAAGAATAACATTAATCAAAATAAATTATTATAATAGCTTATTCTTTATAAAATTGAAATAAATATGAAAATAATTACTTTTTAAATATTTTTTACTTTATTTTGTTACATTAATTTTTACTTGTTTTAAATTTGAACTGGTTATTTATTAGTTATTGTTAAATAATTGTATTGGTCAGATTCAGTTTCTTCCATTTAGTCCAGCTTCTTCGAATGTCCTGGAAAATATTTATTTCTTCCAGGCAAAATGCCAATCTTGATTAAACCCATTTTGACTTGTAAAATGCCCATGTTAACATAATCTAACAAATGTAAACTCATATGATTATCTCTAAACTTTTAAATAAATGCCAGTTCTATGTGTTATGATGCTATATGACACATTATGACATAGCATCGAACAATTATGCTCACTAGTGACAAATTTATCATTCAACAAAAAAGTGTAAAGAAAAAGCCCTCAAAAGTAAACAAACACACGGATTTGATTAGTAACATCAATAGATATCAATATGATGACATCAATCGATGGAGTATAACACAATTTCGGATAAAAGGAGCTAAATCATCTTTTACTATATAACATTTCATGCAAAATTTACTCTATTTAACCTAAGAGTGCTAAATGAAACATTCTAATACATTTAAAATATTATACAACACGAAAATTCTCTTTCCTATTTTATTCTGGAATCTAGTTAAATATGAAGCATCAAAAGTAGATCTTACAGCATATGCTAAGAAATGCCAGTACTGTTATTTGCCCTGTTTTCTTCCATCTCAAACTAAAGTATAAATAACAATGGGGATCACAATCTATATAAGATACTATATGCTAACATTATTTATCAATAAACAAAACATTGATCTCTTGAATTGGAACTGAACCTCAATCACACTTAATAGCATAAACTAAATTATTAGTGCAAAATAATTCATTACACAATGCTGTATTTTTGTGTTTAGAATATTTTCAAACTAATTTCTATGAAGTTTCTAGACATATTCCTATAATATTTACATCAATTTGTCAATTGAACTTATATATAAAATATTAAAGTTTCAGAGAAAGTTTAGTTATTAACCTAATTCAAAATATTAAAAATAAAAAAAAAATACAAATAAATCAAAATTTGTCCTTCAAACTTCATTTTTTAAATATCAATATTTTCACCATTTAACTAGAACTAAGAAAAATTAAATTCTGAACTTTTGTTAACATACATATAAATTTATATAAGCACCAGGATAATCTAAACATATAACATATTTGCGTATTTAATGTGGAATGAAGCAAAAAATAATTCAAAATTGATACACTAAGAGAGAATATTACCGGAGCAAGTCAGAAAGAATAGTAACCCTTCAAGCCGCTTTTTCCTAAAAAATAGACAAACTATAAATGGTTAAAGAAAATGCAGAACGGCTACTATTTAATAATAATTTGTAGGCTTATAATAATAATTAGTGGCAAAAAATATAGATTTTTCATAACAAAAACAAGTCAATTATACGCTAGCTACGTAGTCCACCATAACACAACACAACAAACACATGTCAAGGAAAATATTATAATATGGAAACATGAAATATTCCCAATGAATAGTCAATATTTTTATCATAGACTGATACAATAAGATACGAGCTAGAAGTTAGAACTATTTATCACAAACAACAAACCCTGTTACCGAGTGTTCAACTTCCTATTATAATATAAGCAACATCAAGGCTTACTAGAATACTTCTGGGGAATTTAAACAGAATATGTCAGTCAAAATATTTATAAATAAGAAAATTATTGTACTTACCGTGAGAACAAATATAAAATTGCTCTGTTTTATAAGCTTCTTATCGATATAGCCATATGGCGAAACGTGCTTTTTTAGGTTCGGACAAAGTTAACAAATTAAAACTTAAACAATGTGATTCTAACTAAATCAAAACACAAACAAATTTTTTTATTGGCTTCATGCAATGACATTTAATATAAAAACGACACGGTAAAGAAAATGAATCGCAAATGCTATCCAAACTACGTAGCACACCACCACTATAACACGAGATACGAAATATACATTTATCTTGTTTAAAGTAGACTTTGTTGATACTTCGATTCTTCACACTGATTCGTGAGAGCCGAGATCTTGTACATTTCCAAACTAAACTGATTTGTTGTTTTACAGCGCATGCGCAAATCATATTTGTCCATGCATCTATATTTTCTTTTAAAAATATGTAATATTCTTTCTAAATAACACTTTGAATAAAAGTTAAAAGATAATTTCTGATAATTTGGAACTTCGAATAATTATCAGTTTTATTTATGCCGCTGTATTATTTGGACACAATCATTCTGCTACGTTGTAAGAAATGAAAAAGCAAATAATAAAAATATAAATAATTAAAAAATATTAAAAATAGGGGTGTTTGTTAGTTTCGGACATTTGACTTTTCTATAAAGAATTATTCTGAAAATAGGTTAGAAACTGCTATGTATAGAAATATATGAACTAAAAGACCATAACTCAAAGCAGTCTCTCCCGTCTCAGTTTTGAAAACAAAATATCAAATATATTCTATGAGTGTTTTCTTCTCCTTAACTGCTATAATTATATATTTAAAAGAAATAGTGAATATTCATTTTTTTTTTTGTTGTGCATAAAAGAGAAATCTTAGAGGCTACTCTTATTATACAGTCTACTGATTTTAGATAAAGGTTACAAGCGACAGTTTAAGTTCCCACTTTTGGTGCCGGACCGGAGTGGCCGAGAGCTATATGATTATATTACAAAAACTATAACTGGTTTGTATAACATAAATAAAATACATAAATCTTCTGGTTTTTTAAAAAATCCGCTATAAAAAATGTCCGATAGTGCAAGTTCATTCATAGCACAATAGAATGATACTTTATTCACCCAACCATTCACTTATTTCGCTTCCGAGTTACATGATGAGCCAAATGAAGAAGGAAATATAAGATCGTATTCAGTACCCTCTTCTATTATGTTTCAAAATCTTCGAAACATGGAAGATAACCCACGGCGGCCCAAAATTCAGGACTGATTGATAGTTATATTACAAGTTTCTTTATATTAGTTAAATCTTGGATAAAGTTTTACTATTCTTTGGATATATATACGAGTTATTATAATTTATATATTTCTGAATGAGTCTAATTTCATTTCAGTTAATGTTCCTTTAAATCAAGAGTGTAATCTTTACAATAACAGCATGGAACATTTTGTCAAATTTCAACTTTTAGGGGTGAGTGACCCCTAAGAACTACACTGAAAATAAAGTCTAGAAAAATACGTAGCATAAATATACAAAGCATGTCTAGAAAAATTGAAAGCAGGGTTAGCATGATTTATTTAAATCATAGATTTATCTAAAAAATATTATACAGTACTGCATTAACTAATGTATTATACTTAAGTCTGCAATGATAAGTCATTGATAACAAATTTATTGATAATAAATCTTTTATTCATATACTGAGGAAAAAATTCTAACAAAATCACCATAGTTGTATGGTAGGACATTTCTGGTGAAATAAACCAAAGTTCTAAGTGTTTTAAAGGACTAAATTAAAATATATAAGACTATAGTGACTGTTTTGTTCATCTTTTATGAGGTAGTGGGATTTATTTATTTACGTACATAAGTGAGTTTCGTTCTAAATACAAATAACGGCTTAAAAACTCGTTTCAGTTTGAGGTAGGTAGCTACTTTATTTGCGTCGCACTAGAGCTGCACAATGGGCTATTGGCGATGGTCTGGGAAGCATCCCTGAGGATGATCCGAAGACATGCCATCGTAATTTTGATCCTCTGCAGAAGGGGTGGCTTCATTACTTTGGTAGCCGGACGACCTGCCCCTTACGGTAGACAGTTTAACGAGGACCAATACCGCACACCCTCGGACTCTACGCAGGCTGATCAAAGTGGTCAGCCATCTGCTTACTGACAGCAGCCAGTAATGCTTGACTTCGGTGTTCTGCTGGGAACCATGTCTTTATGATCAGTTGAAAAACAGATTGCTCAATTTTGTGAAAGACAGCAAGAATATACATTGAATGTTACAACAGAATTCAAACATACTACATATATACTTCAAAGCTGTTAGCGGAATACTGCACGGTAAAGTTCAAGTATAACAAACGTATGCAATTAGGGTCTCCATTGCCACAGGTTGTTGTCCTTCTGCCAAACATTCAGAAGCGGAAAGTTAGAGGGTTCAACATTTTTAAACTGTTTATCTCTCTTTTTTTTAATGATATCTGTTCTGCAATTTGACAAGATACAAGGAGTTATTTAAATTACTCACTCGACCCTGCATATGTATCTGTACCAAATTCATTTATTTATTGTTACACATCCATGGTTACGCTTTGGTTCGAACCAGCTACCCCCATTTTAAATGGCGTTTGATGGAAAGATGAGGCTAGTGTAAAAATAATTTTAAAAAAATCATTACTATTCCAAGAATTTATTCGTTCTTATTTATTGTTATAAGATTGTTGTAGTAGTAGTTCATTTACGTCGCACTAGAGCTGCACAATGGGCTATTGGCGACGGTCTGGGAAACATTCCTGAGGATAATCCGAAGACATAGCATCACAATTTTGATCCTCTGCAAAGGGGATGGCACCCCCGCTTCGGTAGCCCGAAGACCTGCACGCGAAGTCGAGCACTTTACGGTATAACAGTTTAACGAAGACCAATATTCCACACCCTCGGTCCCTATGCAGACTGATCCAAGTGGTTTCCCACCCGCACACTGACAGCAGCCAGTGACGCTTGACTTCGGTGATCTGCGGGGAACCGTGTCTTAACGATCAGTCCACTGCGGGACTATTGTTATGAGAAAAACATTGCAAAGATGCATTCATTCCAATATGGAGGTGGCTAGTTCGAATCCTGTGTCCCAGGCTGTATGTGTGTGTTGTTTCTCTTTATTTTGTGCTATCTGCATATTGACTTGACTAGGAGATAATAACCGAACTTTGTAATAAGCACACCGGCCTGCGTGTGTATGCATGACAATAAATAAATAAATATAAATAAATAGCTGTATCTGAGGTGCGGATCCAGATACTGTGGGATTTGAACCCGCTACCTATACGCTTCCATTTCAGGATGTTAGGACAGCAACGATGTAGTAATTTTATTTACCCTAATGTAGTATTTATCTAGTTTACTGTACAGATTTAGTTCAACCTTTTCCAGGCAATTGTACATTTACAAGTGCACGCTTTTTTTTATAATTTTAAATGTTCGTTGATGTTAACTTAGAGCTTACACAGGGAAAAAAATAACCGACAAGAAATAAAGATAAAAAGTACTTGCTAAATAAAATAGAGGTCATCAAAATGAACATTTTTGCGTCATCTCAAACTAATACTGTTAAAATTGCCAATTTTTGCTTAAAATTACCTAATTTTACAGCATTTACTACCAAATAGCGTGGTAATAAAAACAATATTTATTGTTAATTTTTTTTGATTCAAGAGCTCAAATATAGAATGCAACTTTTAATTTATAATTTTTCATTATACATTTCATATTATTTTCATATTTTAATGTGCTCATTGTAGTATGTAAAATAATTTGCTGCTTTGTTATCAATGAATAGATTTCAATTATACCCATATAATTATATGCACATTTATTTTAATACAAGTAATTTTAAACTTATTAATTATGTCGTTAGGGTATATACTTTGTAAATAAAGAATAAAGACTTGCTCTCCAAAGACTAATTCATTTTTAAAGATGTTTCTGTTCTTAATTAATTCCTTTTAATTCGTTGGTTATTCAATAAAAGGTAATTCAATTGTTGGTTCTCTTCCTTTGCAATTCATCAATGATTTTAGTTTGATAAGATAATAATATTAACCTTTTTATTACTACTGGTATTAAGAATTTTAGTTACAGTGTTGTTATTATTATTATTGAGTATTTATAAATTTTGCCAGAAATTTGATCGTTAAACGCAAAAATTATATTTAATATATCTGATCGAAAAAAAAAAATTTCTAATGCATACTTTGTTAAACAAAACATAAATTTTATTAACCATGATAAAATGTCTCACTGTTTCGCCCAGGGTCTCTGAAACTCTAAGCACGCCCCTGCTTGAAAGGCAAAGAAACAAGACATAAGCATAATTAAATAAATAAGCGCCCTTTCAACGCTCACCCACACACGATGCCGACCGACACTTTTTTTCGTGGGTAGCGGGTTTAAACCCCGCCGTAACCCGGGATGTGTTTTCGTGCTGTCCTTCTCTGAATTGTGCTATTTGTTCTTCTACTTGACAAAGACTCATAACCTGTACATTTTCTATCTTCAAGCTATCAATACATATCTTATAGTCCTTCCACATTGTATGCGGACAGCTTAACCATAATTCGGCTTTTATAGATTGAAATTTAAAGAAGTGGTAGGAAAATGTTTTCATCAAAACTAGGACTAACTAATCGCTTCAGCCATAACTTTAATTAAACTTTCCCTCCCCCCGCCTCAAGTCACGGTAGTACTGAAAATATACACTACCCTACAATGCAACATACACTACTACCCTTCAGCTTTTTACATTTCTTTTAAAAATTTCTCAAGAAATATTTAAGGGATTATTTTGTAACTTTAGAGGTGATTAGTTTATGCGATTTTTCATATTTAGCAATAAAGTTTGAAGCTCTCAAATGTTTGAAGGACTGACGAAAGAAAAAAGGATTTTTGAACACTCTATGCCAGAAAGTCAAGCAATAAGCTTGTAACTTGTATCGAATACTTTGATTGTTATTTGCAATAACAGCATAAAATTTTGTAAATTTAGCTTAATTATTTATGGAAATATCGACTTTTTATTTTATCTTATTTTATTAATTTTATTAAATAAAAAAAAACAGTTCTTCTTTTGTCGAACGTTTTTTTGCTATAACTTTGAAAATATTCAGTAAAATTAACCGAAATTTTTGGCGAAAATTAAAATCAATAACAAAAATATTGTTTTAAAATTAAATTTTTTTTTTTAGAAATTGTGCAAGATATAAGTATTTAAAGTAATTCCTTTATACAAAGTAAAGAGTAAAGTTATAGTTATTCTTTTACATAAAGTAATTCTTTTAAAGTAATTCTTTTATGGGTGAAAAATGTAAAATTGTTATTTCGTAATTTTGCAGTGAATCGTATTGGGCAGCTAATGAAAAAAAAATCTGATTTGAGTATCTTAAAAATGTAAAAAAGTTTCACGGAATTTTCTAAGTAGTTTTTGTACTTTTTAAAATAAAGCTAAAAATGATCAGGGGTTTTCCATTGAATTTTATTTTGTAGTATTGCAAATTACACTGCCCTATAATAACCGGACAGCAAGATGTGATTGTATAAGGAAAGAAAATGTTTGAAACATAGCATACCTTAATAAGGATTTGGCCCTGTCTTTTTTAATAAATCTTGTTTCATAACACAAAATAATATTTGTGAAAAAACCAGTATCATTTTGATAGCTTTCCTTTAAAAAGTAGAAATACTGCTTAGAAATTTGCTTGAAACTTTTAAAATTTTTAAGATGCTCAAATCAGATTTTTTTTATTAGTTGTCAAATACGATTGACTATAAAACCTTGAAAAATATTTTTTTAATTTTTCTGCGTGAGCGCAGTATTAAAAAAAATAATTTAAATACTCATATCTGGTAGATTTATGAAATAAGATGTAGTTTTTGCAAATAACAAAGTAATTGATGCAAGTCACAAGCCTATTGCTTGATTTTCTGGCATAGGGTGCTCGAAAATACTTGCTTTCTTTCGCAATTTACAGTCGATCCTTCAAACATTTGAAAGCTTCAAACCATATTGTTGTGTATGAAAAAACGTATGAACTAAACACCTGTAAAGTTACAAAATAATCCTCTAAGTTATTCTTGAGAAATTTAAAAAAATGTAAAAAACTTAAAAGTGTCTCTTCCATTATTGTACGGTAGTGTATCGCTTGGATTATTTATATTAGGGATGATAACGCGACTGTGTTATTACTCCTAAGTACCAATGGAAAAAGAAATAATTTATTACCGCTCTTAAAATATTCTTATGATCATAGAAAGCTATAATGGAAATTTTTATTTATACAAACAACGAGAATTTTCGTTCCCCGATATGCGAATGTGTTAAGATTCGAGTTTAATTTTCACCCTAGAAAGATTTTTATTTCAGCAGAAAGACTGGAAAAATTAGTTACAATAAAATCAGAGGAGGAAAATAAAACCATGATACATCAAAACATTTTTTAATACTTACCTTGGAAATTTGAAAAATCTTACTATATTTCTTAATAGAAGGATACGTAAATTAAAAATTATTTTAATTATTTTTAATTTAAATAATATAATGCTTTTCACTAAATTTTCACTACAATGCTTTTCACGGCATAAAATGCTTTTCACTTAAGATTAACTGACACTCTTGCATGCTAGAAAAATTCAATGAAATATATTTCAAATTTTTCACTTGTATATAAATAAAAAAAGTAAAAAAGTGAATGCTGATAAATGTTCACTAAACTGTTTGAAATTTTGAAAAGTGCTAAACTATAGCATCGTTTTAAGTTGCTTCAACCCTTTTAGAGTGCTAAATTGAATCATATTATTGAACTTTTAAAACTCGATTACACTATACTTAGTTCATTCTGAATGGAATCATGGTTCAAATAAACATCTTATTTAGGTACCGATAATGTGGCTCAACGTTGAACCGTATTTTCTAAGAGTGTATGATCTCATCTCCTTTTAATATATTTTTAAGGTTTTCAATAAAAGCAGTTAAGTAAAACGTTACTTCATATTTTATTTAATTGCAATAATCTAATATAAATCTGCCTTAATCTAGAATATAGTTTTAATTTTGACGTTATTTACATATTTGGATACATTTTTAAAAATCTAACATAATTGATGATCATTTCTTGATATAAGATTAGAGTACGTTGTTCGTATTTTTAAAAACATTAATTTATTGTAAAAAAATAAATAAATAAGTGGGCAGAGCAAAAATTCTTTTATACGATATCTTTTATTAGTACACTTTTAAATATTTAAATAAAATATGTCAGTAAAACGCCTTTTCACATTTAAATCTGAAATATTAATTTTATTTCTATATTATTTAAAAGTTTCACTTAAAAAAAAAACTAATTAAAGTAAGAATGATTTTTTTTTTATGCAAAAGATTGATGTTTTTGTAGCCTATTTTTCATTTAGGAAAATGATGTACTAGATGATTTTTAGTTTAAAAAAAATCAATTTATTTTCCATGCATTTTTCGTATTGAAGACTAGTTCCATAGGTAGGCATGCTGAAAATTCCACCCACATGGTGAATATCGTTTGTCATGTAACAGAAAAGGGGGCGAGCTACGCATGCTCAGTATGACCCCACCATCTCTCCCATCCCTTTAGTAGCAACAATGCTCCTTATGTAAAAGCTTGACTTCATCAATCCTATTTTGCGATAAACGTGTTAGTACAACATCCAAATGCCTGTTATAAACCTTGACTTAGTAGATCTGGCAAGTTCAAACCCAGTAAGTGTTTGTTTCTCTTAGATGTTTTTAAACACATGATGTCACTGCGATTTGCTCTTGAGCTTCCCAAGATTCTCGGATGTTGTGATGGAGAATGGATGCGGGGGGTCATTACCCCGCGCTGTCAACATAACAGGCGCGCTTTCTGAGTAGTAACTTTCATTAAGAGAATTGAATTGTTCCCTTAAAATTACGCTTCGCTTTTACTTTTGATTGAATGATTTATTTATTTAAAATATCATGATTAATATAAAAAAGAGTTATATAATTATTTAAGTTTGTTTGTCTATAAAATATTGTAGATTGCAAATTAAAAATAAATTAATATTACGTACAAAACAATGTAAGAGAATTTTCAAAACACTTAAGAAGTATTTTTAACAATAAGAATGTTCTTTGTAAATATTGTTGTCTCGGTATTTAAATATCACATTTGGATTTTTTTAGTACTATTATTTTTGGTGTAATTAATAATTTAATAACAAATAATACCACTTTTTAAAAATCAGATATTATTGTTACAGAATCTGTCATTAAAATAATAAAACCTTTTATCAATAAATATAAAATGAATTATAAAGTAATATATAATAGAAATATTGATTAGAGTTCACAGAGACTATTTTTGAAAACGATTGCTAATTTAAAAAATGTTTGTATAAAATACTTTATAGAAACATGATAAAGGATAATTAATAAGAAAGTAATTTTTAATTGTTTATTTTAGGTTCCATTTATTAAAAAAATAGTTTTATATTGTAATTAATTAAAAGTTTCTTTTTAAATAATGAATAACTTAATATAAAGTTTCAAAATGGCTGTCAATCAGAAACTTGCGAATTTCTTATAACTTGTTTTTCTGAAAAAGTATCAAATAGTCCAATAAAAATATGCAGATAATTTTTTTATTTTAAAAAAAGCTTACAAATAATTACAGACTAAGATGAGATCTCTATTGTATATAATGTTTTTTGAGCTGTATTCTTTTTCATTTATTGCATTTTATGATAATATTTATTTAAAGAATTATAATATTATGTTTAATTATAAAGCAATGCTCCGTTTCTATTTGTCGATATAACATTACTATATATATAGACATTTTATTTATTTTTTAGTCCATATAACATCACCATGTTTATTAACAAAAAGATATGTGTGCACGAAAAATATGAAATAAACATTTCTGTAAGCCAAAAGCTCAGTAATATCTGAGATAGTTTTTGGAAAGGGATCTTTAATAATTTATGAGCTGTGTTGTTAGACACTTATAGCATTTTTTAATAACATTTATTTAGAGAATTATCGCATTATACCTCGTTATAAAGCAATGAACCATTTATATGTATAACATTACTTTATGCATCGATATGAATGTATGATAAAAGTATTAAAAAGACAAATGAAAAAAAACAAAACATTTTTTTTCATATAAAGTCGAGTTAGTATTCGAAATAAATTTTGGGATAGGAATTAAATGCGGTTAATATTTTGTGAGCTATGCTGTTCGACATTTATCACTTTTTTAATAGCATTTGTTTAAAGAATTATCACATTACATTTATTTATACAATAATGTTATATTGATCTGAATCACATTACATTATGAATAGATATGAACATACGTAAATATTGTATTGCTTTCAAGGTAATAAGAAGGCATGAAAAATCATTAAATAGACTAATGAAAATAAACAAGCGATTATTTTTTGTTCACAAAAAGCTTAATTAAATATTAGAGATAATTTTTGGGATAGGATTTGCGTTTAATAATTTTTGAGTAGTGTTGTTCGACAGTTCGACATTTATTGTACTTTTAAATAGCATTTATTTTAAAACAATATTACAGTATATATGTTTTTAAAGTAACATTATATTTATTTATAATTTAATTTAATGAAAGAATTCTCTTGATATAGTCTGCAAATAAAACTAGTTATTAAATATAGTTACTTTTTTTAAGCGAGAGACATTTTATATAAACCTAGACAATATTTTTTGACCAAAGTTGAGTCACATAATAGAATTGCGAGTTTCAAATTAAGCCTCAAATTCTAGGTCTATTATTATACTGTATTCAGACTTTTTCTCTGTTTTAAAATTAAGCAATAATTCAAAAATTGATTAGAATGGTCTTTTTTTTAAAAAAACTTTAGCATTCAACATTTCAATAAAAGCTTAATATTTACCACTTTGTAGCTAATTATTTCCTTCTAGACTCATTGAAAAACATTGATTGCGTAAAATTTCCTGTCATTTCATTTTAAATATAAATTAAATAAAGTTGGAAAGTAAAATAAAGATATTTTTAGATTCAGACTTTCGCACTGAATATACAAACAAGTATCAGGAAAGAAGTAGTGTTTCATATTTGGAAATACGTATTAAATTATTATGCAATTGCTATTAATTTGTTAACAATTTAATAAATAATTAGAAATTGTAATTAGCATTAGAATTTATTTCAGTGAACTTAATAAGTATGGCATTATTAAAGTGATTATTTAAAAAGAATTTGAGAAGTTTACTAATTGTACTAATAAAGCTCTTATTTATTGCTTCCTGGTTTAAGTAGAAGGTTTATAGAATTCATACTTTAATTTATTCACCCAAAAAACATTTTACTTCAATTAAAAAAGCAACGATTTCAGCTTAATTCCCTTAAAAATGTTATCCAAGTGAAAATGTTTATTTCCAATTTTAGAAAAATTTAACTGACTCTCACGAATTTGCTGGAAATTAAATTGTGGGATATATAATTCTATTAATATGTTTTTACTTGCATTGTGTATTTTATTAACATTTAAAACTTAAAATATTACAACATTATTGACTGCATTAATATATGCGGCAATATATTTAATTTATTGTAAAATATATTTTGTTTAATAAATATCTTAAGTTTTACTCAGCTATTTAATATTTTAAACATCTTTTTTTCTCAGGCACTTGCTCAGAAAAAAGCTCGAATTTGTGTAGGCCTGGGTATGGCTCAAGCCCGAGATTTCGAAATCGATATCCCCCCTTCTGCAACTGTAGAGCGGTAAGCAAAAAATTCTTTGTGTAATATGCATTTCATAATACAAAGCTGTCGATCCCTCAACTGTTATGAGGGAAAAATAGGGGTTTCTGCTTTATCACTTACAATAAAAGAACTATTGGTGTTAAAAAAAGGTGCAAGTTCTCGTACACATTTTGAGATGGGATCTTTATAAATAAAATAGTTCATTTAAAAATAGGATTATATAATATTTTTCTACTAATAAATTTACAAACGCCAATTTACAATTAACACAGGAAAGACTGAGTCATATTTTGTTGGTATTATTTTGTATATTAATATTAAATATAGTTAACTAATTTTAAGGAAAAAGAACAATAATTCTGCAGGAAAATTTTTTAGCTTTATTAGAAAAATTCGTGAAGTTGTGATGACTCATGCAAAATGCATAAGAACAATGAAAATTTAAAAATTAAGTGCGATTTTAAGAGAAAAAGGTATTCTTAGATTAGTATTAAAGTTTTAAATGTAAATTAATAAGCAAGTTATAAAATTAACACTTCTTGTGAATGAGAAAGGTTCTTTTGAATCGGGCATGGAAAGAAATGCATTATCAGCTACATTATTTATGACATATGTTGTCGTTCATAAAATTCAAAACTGTATTTTTAAATCAAAATTAGTTCTTTTTTGAATTTACTTGCTTTTTGTACAGGTCATGAAAGAATAAATAACTAGTTTTAAAACGTGTTCACATCAGCATATCATGGGACTTGAGTGCTATTACTACTACTTTCTCCCCATTTTTTTAGAAAAAGTATTATTAACATAGTATACTTCCAGCTTCCGTTTCATTCAAAATGAAGAAAAGCGCTTAAATTTTAATGGGAAAAAATACTAGATTCGTTCAAAATATAATAACCGATAAGCTATTTTTCCTATCTTTCTGTTTTATTCGACAAGTTTATAAAAATTGCCTACGTTAGCTCATGTATCCCATATATCCTAAAAATACAGGTTTCATGGTGCAGATAGGGTAAATATTTTTTTAATGTGTCTCTAGGAAAGTTAATAATTTACCACATTTTTCTCTGTAAAGTTCGATTTTCTACAACCACTTATGAAAATTTTACAGCTCAGTTGTTAAAAATGTAGTATTTTCATTTTAAAGACTAAAACTCATAGAAATTATTTATTTTTTGAAAAGGTTTAAATTATATAAAAGACTCATGTTTAAATTTTGATACTTTGCTTTGCTTATCGAAGTTTAACTTACTACTTTACGAACAAAATATCTTAGATGAAGCGTAAATGAGGGTTTAACTCCATTAATTATTAAAAATCCTTTTTTCTAAAATAACTTTTCCGGATTTTGAGAATTAAAATACAATAAAAATATTTAAATTACAAAAGGATGCATAAATAAATTTTCGAAAATAGATGAATAAAAATAAATTGAATTAAAAAATCTAAATCCCATTAATAATAAAAAATAAAAATATTAATTTTTATTTAAAAATAAAAATCATTAGCGACCCTTAATAAACATAATTTTTGACTTTACTTTTTACAAGAATTTTAAAAATATATGTTAACGATATATATTATGGAACAACCTATATGTCTTTCCGAGGGCCGGAATAGCCTGGTTGGTAGGGCACTGAGCCCATGTCCAAGAGTTCGTGAGTTCGATTTCCACCTGCCGAAGACTCCCCGTGAAGTAAATGATGACTGATGCACGTTAAATCTGTCGCAAAGTTCTCCATGTTCCCATAACAAATCAATACATCTGGGGGAACTGATCAAAGAATTTCCTTGTCTTCTGGATTGGTTCAAAACTACAAGGCTAAGGACTTGAACATTAGTAGTCGTAAATCCAAAATTGGCTCGGCTGTTCAACGACGGATATATATGTCTTTACGAGTAATAAAGTATTTTATCAAACAAACAACTGTTTCTGTTATACTACGTTGTTTAAAAGGAAAATAATTTTTCCATTTTATGAAATTGAAATAATTAACACAAACAAAAATATTTCTTTCATAATATATCGCTGGTTCAAAACTAAAACGACACTTCTGAACTCACTTCTCATTCAAATAACACGAGAAGTGAGTGCAGAAGTGTCGTTTTAGTTTTGAACCAGCGATATATATAAATTCATCTTCTGATAGTTCACAGAATTTTCATATATTTATTTATTTTGGCCTTTATGTAAAAGTCTCATGCCTATATTTTAGAAAATTAAAAATAAATAAATAAATAAATTCTATAAGATTTTCTTTTCGTAATTTTCTGAATGATTTCAAAACAGTTGCAGTTCAGAGTTAAGGAAAAATATATTATGAACTATTTCACTTATCCAATATCTATACTTATCCCCAGGGGGCTATACATGCCGGTCACCTCGGCCAAAAAAAATATGTAGCTGACATTTAAATTTTTAGTAAAGTTTAACTTGATTTTTTTAAACTTGAAAATTTGAACATATTCAGGCTGTTTACTTCTAAATTAGGTTTTGGCTGCTAAAAATCTGAGCTCATCCGAGCGAGAGGCACTCTTCGGACTAAATACAAATTCAAGATCTCGCTATTCGAGCGTTGTTGTTTGTTGTTTAAGTAAGAAAATTCTTCAGTATAACTTTTTCTTATTCTGTAAAAAAGAGAAAAAAAATTGGATTTGCAATGTCGAATTTCTAACAAACTAACCCCGTTTATATTATCTATAGATTCATTCTTTAAATCATTTGATTTTTATTTTTCTAGCTTATAATAAACTTATTATTTTAACTTTATCGAGAGCTCGAACACTACCATATGTTAATAAGGCAGTATCGGGCCTTGGCTTGAGTTTTCGAGCTCTAGTTGAGTTAGTCAACTCCCTACTGCCCTAGCATATAACCACATGTCTACTCCAGCATATCTAAAATATACCCATAAGTCTAAAATATACCCAATAGTCTGTCTATCCCGAAACTGAAGAACATCTACTGATTAATCAGAATTTTGAAAAAAATTAAGAAACTGGATTAGGGTGAAGGTTGCTGTTGCAAATCTAATTTAGCGAATAATTGGAAAATAAGATGATAAAAATGACTCATCGCATTACCGACTCGTTCATAGATACCACTAAAATGAAAAGTCTTATAAATATTTTACCATTAAAAAAAAGTGGCGGCTACAATAAGGGCTCCAATGCTTTGATTTTTTAATGAAAAGCCATATTAATAGCTCTTGCCTATTTTTTTTCACTATTTTTTTAAATTTAAGTTGAAATAAAACCAGCGATGAAGCACACTCCATCTATTTTGTTATTTGTTTTTCGCATAGTGATTGATCTTTTGGATAAGAGCCCAGCAGTTGTTTAACTTGAGATCTAGTTAAAACTGTCAAGAAAGTATTAATTATCCTTCGTAAAGTGTGTGTGCCATTTTTCAAACTGTTAATCCCCATCCTTTGTTGCATTGTTAGATACAGCCATGATACCTTTATTTATTTTAGAAAAGTGTAACTAGTTTTGTCAATGAAGATTGAAGGATTTATTTTAAAAGAATTACAAGTCTCATATCCAATGTTTTTATGAACATTCAAAAAATAAAAATGTGGTGCCGTGATTTTTTTCCTGGCTTCTGTATGAGCAAAGCACCTTAAGAAAACATACAAAAAAATAAAAAAATTCTCGCAACAACACGTTGTGGACCAGTAGGTCTTAAAGATTAAGGCTTACCAATTTCGTGACCAAAAGCATGATGATGATCAGATTCACTTCCTAGATAAGCTGACAAGTATGGGGAGCTATCTGAAACAGTCACCTTTGATAGTACCCCAGTCCTTGACAATTAGTTCATTATCTTAACCACTGTACCATGACTTTTCTATTGCAATGCGTGGAGTCAAAAAATCCCTGTCGAATGGAGTATAAAATATTATAGCTAGCACCCTAATACTCTTATGATTTTGGATGACATAATTGTATGCACTGGGTTTTGTTATTCGATCTCTCATTTTTATGTATGGTACTTAAGTGCTCTTAAAAATGTTTCAAAATAGTTTGCATGAGCACTTGACTAAATTTAACTTCCACCAACCTTTAATTGATAAAAAGCCGTGGTTGAATTACGAATTAGGATCAGTAAAGCGTAATGTTTTCTCTAATTTCCTTATTATAGACAAGTTATAACCGTTTTTTCCCGAATCTGTTTAAATTAAAAATGTTTAAAATGCTTATGAAATCAATCACACCACTTTGTACAAGAGTCAACAATGCAAGCGAATATCATGAGAGTAGGCACATCATTAGTTAAATATGAGCTGGGTTGCAAGTTTATCACGAATTTGCGTTTTCTAAAATCAATCTGGAATCCATGAATTTTTCAAAATGCTACTTTTGCATGAAAATTCGTTAAATTTGAGATTTGCTTTGCTTTTTATTTCCTTACTTTCCTTTTAACAGCAATTAGTACTGTTCTGAAGCTTCAAAACTATTAATTTATAAATGATGAAAAATATACATAAGAAAAAAAGATCTATAACCAAATGACACTTGGCCATGGTGCGAGGTGAAGCGTCCGCGTTCTTCGCTGTCGCGCACTTTTTTTCGGATTCGAAGTAGCTACCACTGCTGAAAGCGGCTGACCGGACTGTGAGGGTCAACCGACTGGTCAGGGAGCTGACCTAACATCAGAAGGGTCCTGGGTTCGAATCCAGGACAAGACATGGATGTTCTTTCATTCTCTGTACTATCTGCCCATACTGAGGGAGCCACGTTGGCCCATCTAATATGGTGCTTCTGAAAGAGAGGTCAACAAATCCGCCTTAATGATACTTTAAGGACGAGTGTCAATAGGGTCGGCATTTGAAAAAATAAAACCTTATAAGAGTATTCCGATATTTGAGGACTTACTGAAAAAGAAGTTAAATGCTTACAAAGCAACGGTTAATTAATCCGTTGCAAAAGGAGAGACATCTAGTTTTCGAAATCATAGGACAGAACATTAAAGAACTGGCCAAAGTGGCTATTCGATGTCTTATAGTGTCTACAAATAGCGTGGCGAGGGCATGTAAAGACAGTTTTCGAGTTAAGCGAAAAATAAACGAGAATTATTAAACACAGTACAATATCTTGCACAAAAACTCTGTTTCAATAAAATATTAATAATTCATAAAATTATACATTATTTTTTATATAGTGATAGATTATAGATTATAGAGTGATAGATTATATTTATGTGAGAGTTTATTAATTTGTGTACTTTTTAGAAAAAAAAAAGCAACAGGTGCAGAAATGATGAATTTCAGTGCAAATGTATTAGCAGTTTAAAAAAAAATTACCTAAGAATGAATGATTTACGTTCAAATAATGATTAATGAGAAAAAGGTTTTAATGATTATATACATATTTATTAAGAAAAGGATAAGATGGAACGTAAATTTAATTTTTGATCGTTAGGAAATATGTTATTGGCAATTCTCTATGTGACATGTATGTGCTTTTCCTCCAATTGATTTCTTTAATAAAAATTTTTTCATTAGCCTGGAAAATTCATTTTCTAAAAGTAATACATTTATTTCATATTTAACATTATGACTAATAATCCAATTTAAATGTGTAAAATGTCACAACTGTCCCCCGTCTCTTTGATACTTCTGTCCCTATTAAAGTAAATTTTTAATGTATTTGCGAAACAAGTTACATATACAGTGTGCGTACTTTTGCTGAAAGTAAAGGTTATTAGATAAGCATACTATATTTTCTCTTAGTCTTTTAATTTTTCCCCAATTCAATCAGAAAAATGCTGTCTCTTAGTTTACTTATCATCTCTGTCTCTTATTATAAATATCATTAAATTGATCATAAGAAAGCCACATAAAAAATGAAATAGGATTAAATAATTTGTACAACTCCTTGTTTTTCACATTCAAGTGAAATTCGGTTTCAGACTAGAAATTAAACATTTTTGTAAACCATCTTAAAGGTAAAATTATTTTTGATTAATCTTTAATATTGTCTCCTCTTCTATGTATTGTTTCATGTTAATAGATAATTTTATATTTTTAATTAATAAACTTTCTAAAAAAATTTAAAATTAAATAAATATACTCAATAAGGTTATTATAAGCCTAACTAGGTATAAGCAATGCAACATTTTTCGAGATTTTGTCACTTCTGTCTCTTTGTAAGCATATATTTTATTCTTGCCTGAATTAATATAAAAATTATTTGGATTATTAAATCTATGTAAAGTGTGTAACTGAAGTATGTTTTATGATATTAAATACTGTAGAGATTAATTTTATTAATAGCACCAATTTAAAAAACAGTATTTCATAAATCATGTTTTACACTTCTGAGCATCAAACTTAATGAAGAATCACTCCTATGCTTATTTTGGCATGATAGTTCGAGTGACTAGATCATTCTTGTTGAGTGAAGACTTGATTCTGTGAAATAAGTTACCCCAAAGTTTAAGTATGTTGGTATCAAAAAGTATAAATATTTTATGATAACCATTATGCAGTTATGAGCTCTCTAAATTACTAATTTTTTATAAAATATATAGCGGAATTATTCAAACAAAAAACCAGATTCTTAAGCAAATAAAAAATGACTTCAACCAATTTTTTATTGCAAAAATGCACAAAATTAGATACTACCTACAGAAAGTTTTGCTTTTAAGTGACATTTCTTTTAACACTGAGATCTAATCGCAACCACCTTAATTTTTTACTATTCCATTTGTAACTATGTCTGCTTTTAGCTGCCATAGCAAAGAATAATAATTATTTTACTTCACTAAAGTCTAAAAGTTCAGAAAATATCTAAAATTAAAAAAAATATATAATTCAAATTTTGTTTAGGTATATAACTTATTTTCTTTTTAAAAAGTTAGCCTTTTTTTAAATCTTGGATATTATATTCATTCAACAAAAAGTAACTCCAAACCAGTACGTCAACTGTGTATAAAATTAATACAACCACAAGAAAAGCCGGATTTATATTTTGTAATAAAGAGAAAAACGTTTTTATTAATGATGTGGCGCATATTTTTATTTAAAGTAAGTGGATGTAGAGTTGCCAACTCTCTCTGCCTTGTGAGCAAATTTTCTCTAGTGAGAGCAAAATTTATATTTTAAAGTGTAATATTGATTTAGTAAATTTTATTTATAGTTATTGTATCCATCACTATAAGTGTAATAATTCAAATATTCTTTTATTAAAGATGTGGTACTATATTTTTATTTATAATTAGTGGCTGTAGAGTTGCTAATTCGATCCGCTTTGTTAGCAAATTTTTTCTAGTGATAACGAAATTTATGCTTTAATATGCAATATTAATTTAGTAAATTTTATTTAAAGTCATTTTATCCATCACCGTAAGTGTAATAATATAAAAAGCAATGTAAAACACCACTTTATTCTGAATATCTCGTTGTAAGCCTTCAAAAGTATCAGAAAATTAACCAAGATTCAACGACGCAATGAAGAGAGAATTTTTAGATCACAAATGCTTTTCATATTAAGGAAATTATATATTTCCGCCATATTAAAATTTTACGTCACTTAAATTATAATCTTTCTGTTATCTAGAGGATTCTGAAAAGAATAAATTAGAATGAATAACTATTACGGACTTTAAATATCATGAAAGAGTTTTCGATAAACAGTTTTAAAATAAAAATAAAAAATGCTTAACGAACTAACGGAAGAATGGAAAGAACAGAGAAGTTGCATTAAATTATAAATCCTGGGAAATAATATTGCTATACACAAGCAATTTAAAAAATGTAATACTATTTGTAATGTTTCCCTAAAAGGAAAAGTGTAATATGCATAATGCATGGCAGATGATCATTTGAATAACAATTATCAAATTCAAGTTCATTTTTATGCGTGTAATGCATATTTAAACTTGTTTTCCTTGCTTTCAACGCAGCGTAAAACTAGTTTAAGTAGACTAAAAACGTTTTAAATTAGAAGAAGATGAAATAAATTTATTTTGCTGCAAAAATGTTTTGTTTTATTCTGATCCTTGTCCTTACAAGATTTCGACTCGCAGGCAGAATGTTTCATTTTCTTTTTTAAATACCCCTATTAAAAAATAAATATTTGACTTCTTAAAGAAAACGTTTTCTACACTTTTTTTTCTAGGCTGGGAAGAAAATATGAATTATGAGTTTCCTTAACTTTATAAACTGTTATCTTTCATTACATAATAATCACATTTGTTTTAGGAAACTCTTTACGAATTTTTGGAAAATATTTTTTTAAACCATCAAATTACTTCAGTGTTGAGCAGAGGGGAGGTGGGGAAAAGTGCAACAGCTCCAGGCATCCAATCAAAGATTAAACACACTAAAGCTTCAAATCTATTATTATATTTAACTTTATTATGACTTTATAGTTTTTTAACAGATGTATACTTGATAAAAGCAAAATGTTTCATGAAGCAAATATCATGATTTTTGTACAATTTTATAATAAAGTTTTCGGTTATTAAAATATAAATATGATGTACACTTAAAAAATTTAAAAATGGTTTTGCTAGAAATAATTTGTTTTCTAACAGAGAACAGTTTCTGATTAAATTTAATACAAAATGAATATGGTTTACATAATTCCAATGATTTTTCAATTAACTAGATTGGCTTTTATTGCCTGCTTATGTGATTACATTCCTTTTTCGGCACATTTAATTAAAGATTTTGCCCCGGGCATAGACATCTCTCTGCACGCCACTGTTTTCAATCGATTATCTAACAAAAATTCTTACTTTTTTGTTTACAAAAACTTACCGTGAACTAAGAAGATTCTTCGGTCCTTGCGGGTATACTTTGGCACAACACTCCGGAAAAGATCTGTTATTTTTATGCTATAGTCAATCAAAGTATTATGATGGAGTTTTCCTGTTTTATTATTTTTTTAAGAAAAGAAAAACAGAAGTGGCTTTAATGCTTTTGGGAATTTATATGTTGTTATTGTGGCCGCGCAGAAGATATTATAAACACTATGCATCACCATACGATATTTATCTCTGCAAAATCTTAATTGTATAATTTTCACTTAATAGTAAAATAAGTGCAAAAATATTATAAGTAATGAAATACAATGGGTTTACAATAAGTTTTCCTTTGTTTGTTTAGTTTATGAGAAATAAAAATGCTTTTTATAGGACATAGTGTAAAACTTATGTTTTTTGGGTTACTTTGGCTGCCCACATTGTGGTAAAGTAGCTCACCAGATAGTTGCAAACTTGTCCGTTTTTATGAATGAGATTTATTAAGCAGTATAACAATATAACTTTATTTAAATAGTTTAAATTATTTTCATAATTGTGAACAGAGTAAAAAACTGTTGTCAAAAATATCTAAGTATGATAAATTTCATCGCATTTTCTCCCCAAAAAATACGACATTTTTTATCGTTGCATTTTGGTAATGACACATGATAAAGTAACAAATAAAATGATGCTTAATTACATGCTGTTTTGCAGTAAATTTGGTACATTAAAAAATGCACCACAGGACAGTAAATTCACAGTCTGTAAGTGCGTCCGACGGTTTCGAAACCCTGACCGTTTCGGCGAGGTAATCGCATGTGTTCCTGTTGCGCTGCTAGAGCACGATACATTCAGAGACAAAATAATGAGATATGCATTTTGTAAACCTGAATATGATGGAGATCATCAAGGTAATTTTTGAAATGCTCTCCAAAAATATTTACTTATTTCAAACAGGAAATTGTTAAAAATATTCTAGTAACGAAATCATAAATGTCACGAATTATTCTGTACGTATCATGTAACTATAGATATTATTCATTATCATTAATAAAAATATTTGCTGTTTAAAAGAAAGAAGGAATACATTGAAATGAGAAATATGATTAACAAAAATATATACCTCTAAAAACGTTTAAAAATATGTAAGAATTTATGTTTGTATGAATATGTATGAAGAATGTATGAAGAATGTATGAATATGTATGTTTATGCAAATATTTAATTTTTTTTGCCTATATATCTATTATTGTATTGTTGCATAGTCCTAAAGTGAGGCATCTGAAGAACAGATTTCTAAATTTTCAATTTAAAATCTTGAGCTATACTTAGAGAAGCACGTCTGAACACATTTTTCATCCACTATAGCATACTAGCCAACTTTTTCCGAGGAGTTTTCCCAAGTGGCAGTGAAATTACAATTAAATTGCAAGTGTAGTAGAATTTCTTATTCTTATGTTGGCAAAACTTAAACACACCATTATATGATTAGTATGAATTTATATATATATTTAATTTATTTCTACATAGTGGTGGAGAAATTTATTTTAAATTGCATTTATGAATTCAATAAAGAAAAAGAAAAAGCATAAATTTTGCCACCACTTTATACATAATTTTTTATTTACGAAAAGTCGTAAAAGTTGTCAGCCATTTAATAGCATACATTTTGATGAGCTGATTGGTGGAGAAAATTATTTCGAGTTGCATTTTATATTTCCAAGAAATAAACGAAAACTGTCAATTATTTTACCATTTTAGCATAAAAATCAAATCTTACGAAAAATCTGTAAAAGTTGGCAGCTATGCCATAGAAACCTGTCTCGCAGTAGACTGATCGTTAAGACACGGTTCCCAGCAGATCATCGAAGTCAAGCATCACTGGCTACGGTCAGTGTGCGGGTGAGTGACCACTTGGATCAGTCTGCGTAGGGACCGAGGGTGTTTGGTATGGGTACTCGTTAAACTGTTCTACCGTAAAGTGCTCGACTTCGCGTGCAGGTCGTCGGGATACCGAAGCGGGGGTGCCATCCCCTCTGCAGGGGATCAAATTTGTGATGGCATGTCTTCGGATCATCCTCGGGGATGTTTCCCAGACCGTCGCCAATAGCCCATTGTGCAGCTCTAGTGCGACGTAAATGAACAACAACAACAACAACAGCCCATAGACACCTACATTGTGCTGAATTGATTGGTGGTGAAGATCATTTCGAACCATATTTATAAATTCAATAAACAAAACGAAAAAGTATAAATTTTTCTACTACTTAACATGTAAAAATAGAAGTGAATAACCTGTAAAAGAAATGAAATAAGTGTAAGATAGAAATGAAATATTCATAAAAGTTGGCAGCATTGCTAGAGCACTTTACACTTAGCTGAATTGATTAACTTTTTCTTTCTCAGAGAATGTTTATTACTGTTGCGACTATGGCGCAAATTTGATTGCTTATAAAATTCAAACACATTGATTGCTTATAAAATTCAATTTCTGTTCCTGGTTCAGATTCACAGAAATTTGACTTTCTTATGAAGTTGTAAAGCTATAAATAGTAATAACATTACTTTTAAGTTTAATTATGTGTGTCTTCAAAAAAAAAAAAAAAAGTATTTGAAAATCTCTTCTATGTTTGAATTCAAGCTCACAAGACAAAGTATGTCCTAAAAAGTTTTCAAATCTGGTTTTTGTTTAATTTTATTTCATTTGAAACTCTTGATTATTATTCATAATTTCGCAATATCGCAATTTATTGCTTAATTTCAAGCAAAATAATAATTGTTGTTTTGCCTTAAAAAGTAAAATCAGTCTCAAAATAGTTTAAAAACAAATCTCTTTAAAAAAATCGAAATATTTCTCTCTATTTATGTAGCATAAAAGTTAACTGATTTTTAAGTATTTTAGCTACTATTATTTAAAAAGAAAATGTGTTGTAAGCATTCTAAAGTTACGATATAGAGAAAGGTGTGAAAAAATTTTACCAATTCTTTATAGTATTTTTAGTTGCCACTGTTTAACAGAATAATATTTAAAGAAGGTGAAGTAACACACGCAATAAAAATGTCTCGAAAATCTCTAAAGTCAATGTTTATGATGTCTCTTTTATTTCTGCAGAGTAGACGTTTCTAAGCTGCTCTTGTTCTGTCATTATGCCAGCTTTTCTTTAACGTTAAAAGAATGTTCAGTTCATGGTCTTAGACAAGAGCAAAACAACCTGAAAAAATTCATGGTCAATTCATTTATGCTGAAGAAGAAAATCTTTGTTTTTGTTCTTCAGTTGAAGTGTAACATAGTTTTAAAACTGGATGAATAACAAACCATTTTTAAATAGGATAAGATGGGTAACTTGTTTACATTTCTTCACTTGCACTCAGAAACGTTAATCCAGCTCATTCATGGACAAAGTTGGGCGTTGATTGCAAAAATCGATAACAAGGGTTATATAGTAGTCGATTACTTTACGATTACTGTTGTAATCATTAACATATAATTTACGATTACTATTGTAATTAAGAGTGCAGGTAATCATAAATTGCGATTATTATTATAATAATGGTAGATAACAGTTCGCCATAATTTATAATTGTAAGCATGATTACAGGTAAACATATTTTTCAAGATTACTATTGTAATCGTTATATGTACCAGGTAATCATAATTTGCGATTACTATTGTAATCGTGACACAACTAATAGATAAAATGACTATTAAAAGTAATCATATGATCGATGATTTAAAGTATTGTGATTTATGGATACAAGTAATCAGAATTGCATGTAATCTTAATTGCAAGTAATTTCTAGCTACGATTACATTTAATTCCATTGCTTGCATTGCTACTAAAAATACAAAATTTCCATTTGAAAAACTTTCATTCTTCATAAAATTGCATTTGATGCTAAAATGATAGTGATACAAACACATTTCTTTAACAACTTTGATATTGCGATGACAAATAATTAATGCAAATGTACCTGCATGTTTTATGATTACCTGATTTCTCAGAATCGTTGATCATCAATGCCGAAATAAAGGATCAAGAGAAATATAAAACTAGTTAATATGCAACCAGAAGATAAGACGAGTATCATTTAATGCCCATCATTGTTTTTGCAAATGTTTTGGTGAGGAAATGCCTATTATTGGTGAGTGTTCAGTAAATGATCCACTTGCTCAGTAGTCATCTTGTCTAATGGCAAATGTACTACGCAATGAATTGGGTCATTATATTCAGGAAAGATAATGTTATAAAAACTAGAGATCAGATCCTCTCTTTGCTCCTGGGTACCTTAATTTTCTCATTCTAGACTTAGTTTTCATTTCTTAGACTTAGCACTTCATTTTTTAGACCACGCGTCTTGACCGATTGAAACGTCATTTAACCTTCCCAAGAAAATTCGATAAACATTTATGAGTGGACCACGACCTTGACTGCGTATCATACCTCTGGTTCGGAAGGTTCATAGTACAACATTCTATTTATAGCAAAATCAAAGTAGAAATATATAATAAATAAAAAAAAGTTTGTTAAACAAAGCAGTAATATATTAATATTGTTTGAGAAGAAATATATAGAAACTGTAAATAACATTTCTACATTTTCTGTTTAAAAATTGCCCTTTTCAGAAGCTTTTAATGCAAATCACATATTATGAATTTCCAATCTGTCAAAATAAATAGTTAAAATACGTTAAGGTGTTATAAGTACTGACGAACTTTAAGCTTAAATTATAAAAAAAATTTTTTTTCATGAGAAAAGTGGTTTTATTATTTTTTATTTTATATAAATTTCTTGCATCTTTCATTTTTAAATAATTTCTTAAACTATATTTGTTTTCACCATGTTTTGGTACAAGAAAATGTTCTTTAGAAATAAATTTCGAAAAAATCAATATTTTATTTATATTTCTTCCACATCTCGAAACATTGGTGCATTTGCATTTTTGAATTTTTTTCGAAACTACAAATTAGTTTAAGGAACATTTATGAAATCTTCTTTTTGAATTATATATTTTTTCAAAATTACTCTTTGGGGGGAAAGTGGGCTCCTCACCTTGGTTGAATGTCCCAGATAATGCAATACAGATTTAAACGAAGACATTAAAACCAGGGTATATTTGAGACAAGCTTCCCAATTTTTTTTGCATTTTAAAATCTTTTGAAATACTGAACTATTGTACAATTAAGGAACATCCGTTCATCTCGGGTAAGTTGAGTAACTATTTTTTAACTTTCATAGAGTATTTCGATATCAATAAACAAAATATTTTTGAGACATATTTTTGAATCTGGCAGATTCAATTATTTCAAAATTACTGTTTAAGTTTAGAATTTCGTCTTAAATTGAAGAATTAATTATTATTTTCTAACTGTAAATGTAATATAAAGTATTTACTTAAAAAACATATCTTTTCCCGAAACATAGTTGGTTTTTGGACCTTGTAGGCCCGGAATATGATGAGTTAAATTGCTGCTCCATCTTAGTAACTCAAGATTTGTCTGCTACCCTAACGCAAGTAGGTGGAGACTATTAAGGCTTACCCAAAGATATGTATACCAATATTCTCAAAAAAGTAGATGAACACAAGAAATGAACGTTGTTTAAATTTAATTATATATGAAATTATACTTAAAAAGGAAGATGAATTCAATCCATTTCTAAACCATCTAGATAACTAAACAGAATTTTTTTTTACGCAGAGTAAATTAAATTCCAATTTTTAATTCAATAACATGCGCTGTAAGAAAAAAAAATGCTTAATCAAAAATACCAGAATATGGTTAAATTTACCGTGTTTCATGGGAACACCAAAAAGCACTATAATTCTTATCAAAGCGCTTTGGTAATAAGTTTTTGGTAAAGTCAAAATTAAAAAAGGGTTTTTATTATCATCCTGTTTGGTAGTAAATGTGGTGAAATTCAGTAATTTTAACCAGAAGTGGGTAATTTTATCAGTGCTAGTATAGTTTGAGATGACACAAAATTTTTTATTTTGATAACCTCTATTTTATTTAGTAAAATTAACTTGTCAACTTTGTTTCTCGTCGGTTAATTGTCTTTTTTCCTACGTAATCTATAAGTTAACATTTGCTAACATTTAAAACAATAAAAAGTTAACAGTTATTCAACACTTATAAGCCAATAAACCGCCATTCAAAATAAACCATAGAAGCTTCAGTAGATAATTACCATTCTAATTGGAAAAAAGCATTAACATGAAAACTACCAAATAAAAAGTAAAATCAGTGACAGTTCTGAAACACATTTTGGAAATTTTGCTGTGATATTTTAGAGTATGGCATAAAAATCATTTATTTGGTTAAATCTATTTTTCAGTTTTTTATTTGTTACTAAATGAAAACTGTAATTTTGGAAACCAGAATTTCCGGTAAACCGCTACCATAGCGGATGGTAAATTTATCAAAATAATGATTTAAATACCGTATTTTGTTGGTTTAATTGCTAGAATTTGGTTCAATTGCCAAAATTTAAAAACCGGTTTTATCGTGATAATTTAGAGAAAGGCAAAAAAAATTTTTTGGGCTAAATTTACTTTTTGATTTTTTATTTGATACTAAATGTATCGCAATAAAAACTATAATTTTGACAACCAGAATTTCTGGTTATCCACTACCATAGCGTATGGTATATTTATCAAAAGAATGGCTTAAATACAGTCATTTTGGTTTAATTACCAGAACTATTGTTTCGTTAACCAGAAATATCTTTATCATACAAGTAAGGTAATTTTTCCATAGTTTTTCCTCTGTTTACCAGTATAATTATAACCATTTCATAAAAATTATATTCGCATTATCTTTCTTGTTTCAATAATAGCACACAGATTTTGTGGAGTTACTATGATAGACAGACTATACATTGCGCAGCTGAAATATACATATCATTCCGTATGGTGAAGAGTATTCGACAATATTTAGTATGCAAACAGAAAGATTATGCAAAAGTTTCTGAAAATCTCTCTGGAAGAAAACTTTCTGAGTTATCTATGCTGACTTCATTTGCAAACAAATTGCCGTATTATCCTTTGAGGAATTTGTCTCCAAAAAATTAAAATATTTCTTCTAACTAAACTTCTGTAGACTTCTCGCTCTAAGTTTATTTTTCTTCTTAATTACAGATGAAAAATAATCTGTAGCCCCCAATGCTGCACTGGAAGTTTTCTGGCACTGACCTTTAAGGCAGTTGTTGCGTCTAAAATTTATATCACAGAAAAAAGTTAATCATAAAATTTATATCATAAAAAAAGAGAAAAAAAACCCAGAAGAAACAATGAAGTTTCAAATGCGAATTTTTTTAATACAAAATATCAGAATGTAAACAAAGTATGGAAAGTATATATAGAATTGGACTGTGGGGAAGTAATTCTTCAATAATTTGCTTGCATTTTGATATTTAAAAAAGAATTTCAGCATTTGAAATTTTATAGTTTACTCTGAATTTTCCCGAACTTACTTTCCTCTAAACTTAAAAAATTTTAAAATACTGATGCAGATAAAACAGAATTTGACATGAAATGTTTTTCCTGTGGTATAGAGTCCTCTAAAGAGTAGCTCATATTGAGCCACTGATTTAAATAATAATTAATGAAGCACGGCTAAAAAATATTATTTCACCAATAATTTTTATTTTGATGATTAATTATTTGTTTTTTTTTTTATTACACGAGCAAATAAATTTCAACTCAATTTTCAGGAGTATAAAAAAAAACTGTATTGTTAAAGTAAAACAAAATACAGTTTCCGAGTATTCAAGAAAGCCATTTGAATAGAATACCTAAAAAAATGCTGAATCAGAGTAATTGAACAATCTAAAATATCTTTTAAATCACGAGACCTAAGTTTCAGATTAAAGATGAAAATGATAAGGAGTGATACATAATCGCAATCCCATATGTTTTTATGGTTTTTATATGAAACTTCAACATGAGAAAAACATTCGGTACGGTGAACTGTACTCCTACAAAAGAAGGATGCTATTATAGAAGCAGGTGTTTATACTCACTGTTATGATATTTGATAGAAAGGGATTTAATGGATTCTTATTTCTGAACGCTTAACTGAAGTCAGGACAATATGCATTTCCTCATCATAACTTTTATTTTAATGGAATATTACTATTTTTTAGATTGTGTTAAGGAGGTCACTCACAAGAAAAATATAAAAAAAATAATAATAATAACAATTTTCTTAAAAAAATACTTAATTGATAATAAAATGAGAATTATAAAATTATGAGCTTATTATATTTACCATTTTATTTTTATTATAATAAGAGATAATTATGAAATTATGAATTTATTATTTTTGGCATTTTATTGATACCTAAAATATGTCACTGACTAAATAGAATATCCGGATATTAGTAAATGTCGCATTTTGCAATGCTCCAGGCTAATTGGAAATTCGTATGTATTTTCTATTCTGTCTGGTACTTTTTGGCTTATTGCAATCAGCCTATAGGCTAATCTGAAAATGTGCTAAGAATAATTTAATCAACCTGAATTCATTGCAATGTGTCTATATTTATAATTACGTATTTAAATAGGCCTCTACCAGCGTTTTGAGAAGTTTTTTTTAAAAGTCGGATTTATCTTCAAAATTATTATCTATTAGCCTATGATCTATTAGCCTACAAAAGCTTTATTGCTTTCGTAATGTGTGACGATTGTAAAGGAGTCACAATAAAGGTTTATAATAAATAACTTAATTAAAAAAATTCATTCAGTTAAATTTTATTTTAACTTTTGTAATCTTATTACTTTTGTATGAGGGGTAGTAAGCCTTTTTTAAAATTTAATAATCAATTTAATTGTAATTATGCATTAAATTATATGTATAATTTATAAGAGTGGAATCTCCTTTTTTTTTTCAATTTATTGTTTCATGCACGCTTCCGAAGTTTTGTTAATTTTAATTTTATTTTAGTTGCTAATTCTTTCTCACCAACACATACACCTAATACGATTAATGATTTGAAGAGCTTATCTTAACTATACTAATTAATACGCATCATTTACTACACTGCTAGAAATTTCTCGGAATTTTTTTTAAATAACAATTTATTTAATTGTTATTTTAATATATTCAAACAAAGACATTCAAATAACCATAAATAAAATGGTAATCAAACCGTTAAATGCGAGAAAAACCGTTTATTAACTGCTTTCACCTAATACGGTTAAACAACCAGAATTTTATAGCACCAGCTAAGCCCACCTAATAAAGCCACTTAGTTCCTTGCAACTGCTTACTTATTATAGCCGAGTGGGCTAATTTGCCAGTCTCATGAATGACAGACAGAACTGGGATTCGAGTCCCAGTGTTGACACTACAATATTTCCTCCATTCCCTTCAACATTTCTAGTGTATTGCACTCTCCAATGCTAATTACCTGCATATAAGTCTAGCTCCAGTTAAATTTCTTTATTTCGTTTTTGAAACCATGTTAGTTATGAATGGTTAAAAAACCGTATAGTTTTGTATTCATGGTATTATAACCATGCTACTGGTAAACGATTTCAAAACCGTAAAGGAAAAAAATGTTCTTTATCGTAAACTCTACGGTTAAATAGAGGGACAGACTGCTGTCGTTTATTTTCAATTAATTTTTATCCTGATTAGTATGATATGGGAATTATACACAATCTCGAAAACATGAACCAAATAGTTGAGCTGAACAGATAGTAAAAAGTTTGACCTTGCTGTTTTTTTTTTATTTATTTATTTAATTTTTTGTTTTTGTTTTTTTTACTTGAAACCTGTTTAGTACAGATGCATTTTCTGTGTAAAGAAATTATTATTAATTTAGCTATTTCAATAGTGATCAAAAATTTTTCAAATTATATGGTATAAAATTTTTTACATACTCTTAAATAGTGTATTTGTAAAGAAGAAAATCTAAAGTTTTGACTAAACTGATTAAATTCTCCTTGAGAAACAAACATGAAAAAAAAAAATATGTATTCCATTTATTTGCTTATTTTTTGAATAACTTTTCGACAGATTTTAATTTTGGGTTTTAACATTTTGTTTTTATAGTGTTTAAAATAAGCTTATGCAGCAAAATTATTTCGATGATCAGTACAAAGGAAATGAAATGTATGGAATAGTGAAATGTATAGAATAATATAAATTCCAATACAACCAACGTTAGCAAGTTATCAATGGAAATATAAGTGAATTTCATTTTATTTAATTTCTTTCATCAATTACATCATTCATATTTGTAAAATATCAAATTTAACCACTATTTTCTTATAAGGATAGTATTTTATAAAAATTTTAATATTCATATAAAACAGTCAAACATCGTAAACATCAACTCGAAGGGCAACAGAAAATTTTTTTCACGTTAAAAATAGTTCATGTTATCAGTTCAAAAATTTTTTTGATGAAAATCGTACAATACACAAATATTTTCCATTATCCATGTCTGTTATCGAATTGTGTTTTCTAATATTAAATTTCTATTATGAACGCATAAATTAATGTATATTTCACTTCAATAAATGTTTTTATTCTACACTTTACATTACATTAATAGCTTTAAAACATCTCATAATAAATACAATCAATTACTTTAAAAATAAAATAATTTTACAGAGTTTATACGAGTTTAAAAAAGTTTTATAGTTTATACGAAATTAAAAAAGTATACTTATTTCCGGTGCTCTATTATTCTTCAATTCTGTAGAAGCAAATGAAAAATTATTGAAAAGTAACTAACTAATCGAAGAAAACTGATTTAATGCATAAATTAGAGAGAAATTAACAAAATAATTGGTAATAGTTCGCTGCTCTGGCTTCTTATTCACTGATGATTTTCACAAGTTCTCTCAATTGCATCCAAAAATGATTCGAACTTACCTTTTTTTTACAAAATGATTGATTGCTTCTTAAGCATTCATCAAAGGAAAAGATCAAAGTATTCCCTGGTGAAATTTAAGAAAAAAATTAGCTTCTTACGACTTTGCCTGTAGAAAAGAAATTCAGCAATATCAATTTCTTAAAATAAACTATGAGAGTGTGGGAGAAATGACTATCCATAGTGAACAAAGGATCAATATGGGTGGTCATTTCTCAGGAAAACATGCTTCATTACATTTACACACTCAGGCGACAAATCCAAGCGGTGAATGAAAACTCTATTCTATAGAGATGGTATAAGGGGTTATAGAGAGGGCATTGCAATCCATTCAGTGGAAAGAAGTGGGATCCTATTCATAACACCTGACAATAAACAAACAAATTGGACATTTCTGATTAAAAACTAGTTGAATTAAACAAAAAAAAGTTACGAGTTTAAAAGTAATAGATAAATTGTTTCATCTCAAAATATGAAACTTTTTACACGTTATAAACATTTTAAAATAAGATACATTTATTCTCAATTTAATATTCATTTTTATTATTTTTTGTTTTTTGATTTTTAGTTTTAAGATTTTTAGATTTGATTTTTGATATTTAGTATTAACAAAAATAAGTAAAATAAAATTGCATTCCCAAGTAATTTTATTGATATGCTTCCAAAATATTCAATCGCTGATACATCCAATTTTAACAGCAAATATTAATTTCTTTTTAAAAATAAAAAGGAAGCTTTAAAACTGATATGTTAATAATATAATAATTTAATAACACTTTATAGGGTATTTAACTAACAAGCTCTCTAGTGCGTTTTCTGAATGAAACGTTACCTAGTGACAGATGAATTATTTAAAAAAATATATATTTTTTAAATTTTTATTTGTCCGTCCTTTCATTAAAGTGCTTTGAAATTTATTTGTGATTTAACCTTTTAATATGCTTAAAAATTATATTTTCATACTTTTTATTTCAATTTCACAACAAAAATGAGGCTATACTGCTCTTATTTCAAAATATCCAATGAATCTATTTTTATTCTAAAAACAAGTTTAACAACTCTATTTTCTATATATTTATTATTCTGTATTTTATAAGTTCAACAAATTTAAAAATTGCTATACGTACATGTAAACAAAAAAAAATATTGAAATAAAAATTTGCTCAATAATTTTGAGTTAAGTAAAAAAAAGTAGAATATTTATGTTTAGTTACTTTAAATGACTTACTGCAAAAATAGTTAAAATTCTCTTTAATCGTTTGAAATTTTCGTCGTAAAATGTTTCACTATGCATCGATTATTTCCCTCCCCCAGATTAATTAAAATCAATTATTTCCTATCTACTCCCCCCCCCACCGAGAAAAATGATTCATTGGAGTATGGGTGCAGTGTAGCACTTGAAAATCGCCAAACTTGTGCCAAATGAAGAAAGAAAAAAAAATACTAAATATATATGTAAAAAATAAACTAAAAATATATGTACAACAGATCTAAATAGACTTAACAGGGAAACATTACGTATAATCTCTAAATGAATTTTTCTTTAAATTTGAAGGCATAATAGTACATTTAACCATTTTTAAAAGGGGCTTTTATTTAGACACCACCCCTCTAACTCCTCTATATCATCTCTATACTCCATTCATATTAAGAATACAAAAAAGCAAAAGTCCTGTAATGTTGCTCTCCCTCTTCAGATTCAATTCAGACAATTGTTTCATTTGACTGCTGTAATTTGAAATTATCAATTCTGTAACAAAACATTCGAAAAACCAAGATATGGAACTGAGAACGATCAGTTTTCTTACCTGCCAGGGGAAAAAGAAATTTTCTGTTCATATTAAATTTTTTTTCCATAGGTAATGAATTCAACTTAAGAGATATTGTACAATAAGAGTGTTTACATTGAAAGTTATTTAGGGTTTTATAAGCGTATATAACATTTTATTTCGTCAAAATTCAATATGTTTTCATTTATTAGAAAATGCATTAAAATTTAATTTCTCGAAAAAGTAGCCATATTAATTTAGATAAGAAACTAGTGCGTTAAATTATACTGAAAAAATAATGTTTCCTCTTTTGAAATTTTATGAGCAAAAAAATATAACAAATACAACACGCTACACTGTCAAATCACTAAAATTACAACATAATGCAGATTTAAGAGTGCTGCTTTTCATAGGAATATTCAAGTATTTACATAATCTATTTTCTATACTGTATTGAAATCGTCAAAATACATCTGTTTGATGCAATTATTAGATCATATATAAAACATAAACTAATGCAGAGCATTACACAGTATAATCACTTAATTTTTGTAGTTAATGCAGTTACATTTACAATTAAAGGAATTAAATAAACCGAAAATAACAACTCCGAAATTAAAAAAAAAAATTCAGGTCAAGTGTGTTCACGTTAACGAGGTTCGACTATATTAAAGAAAAGAACACTTTAAATAACTTTTGATTTAATGATTGGTAGTAGACCTTATTATTTTGTCATGTCTGTGGAACTATTTAAGAGGAGAAGATTTTTTTTATTATATATATNATTCTTACTTGAATTTTCTCTTAAAATTTTTTTTTTTGTGCTTTAGTTTCATGCTTTTGTCAATCTCTGCCCCTATGTGATTCCTCATTTTGAAAATTTTAATAACTTGTGTTTCTTGAATTTATATATATATATATATATATATAATTGAATCATGCAGAGAAATTAATGTTTAAAATTAATAAATTTTGTATTTTAAAGGATTAAAATTTTTAAATTATTTTAAAATTAAGTAATTTTTTAAATAATTAAGTTCAGAAGTAATCAGAGTCACATAGTTTTTAAGGAATAAAGCATAAAAAACGTAATGTTCAATTTTTTTTGTTGTTAAGATCAATTCGATCGTCCTCCTTTATTAAATCGTCCATCCTTTAAATGTTTGAATTTTGTCCTTAAAAACTACTTGGTTCAAAATTTTTGAAAAAATTTGTACACGTTTCAATTCAATATTTCTCTATAACTATTAAATTTCATAAAAAATTCGAAACATTATATTTGTGTGGAATTACCTTTGAATATACCAGTTATATAATTGTGTAGAAATTTTTTCATAAGCTTTAATGGCTTATGAGATATAATGAAATACATGTAAGAGTAAATTCGAAATAAAAAGGCTTAAACTTCAAACGCTTTTCTTAGGGCCTGGATAACCTGGTTTGTAGGCCGTTGGGTCAGTGTGCAAGGGGTAGTGAGTTCGATCCCTGCCGGCTGAAGACTCGACATGTAGTAAATGGTGACTGTTGCACGTTAAATCTGACGCGTCACAATGTCCTTCAAGTTCCCATAACAAATTAATACCTCTGGGGCACTGAATTGGAGATTGATCGTTTTCTGATTTAAGTGGATCAGTGGATTAATAATCCCATATATATGAATGAGTCTGCCCTTTAAACCGGGCTGTGACACGTGTGTGACTGAGGTCGTATTCTTGGCCACAGATGGCTCCACTGAGAAACAAGAAACGCACCCTCTGCCTTAAATTCGCGTGGTTCCACCAAGCAAGCTAGCTAGAAATTGGTATATGCCTTTAGAAACAAGAACAATACTCTTCTAGCTAAATTATTGAAGCATTATTTTCCAGGTTGCTGCTATCACTGAATGCCTTGAGGTTCAAAAATTTTTAACTGTCAGAAAAAAAAAAAACACGTTTATTCAGAAAAAATATTTTTTTCGATCTGATTTCCTAACTAAAAATGTATCTACACATCTCACTTAGTATATATAAAGTTAACATGTTTGTATGCACCTTCTTCTTTCTTTGGACTAAACACAATCAAATCTAAATTCAGCTGTATCAGAAAGTCGCAAGTTTAATAAACAGATAAAGGTATCCAAATATTCAAGCTAACTTTAACAGATACAATTACATGCAAATGTTTCTTCTTATTTAAAAAAAATGGTTTTCGCATTGTCATTTTTTAAAAAAGTAAATGGCATCTCTTTTAGATTTTTGAGATAAAATATTGGACTGAGATAAGCATCCGTCATTACTAATGGCTTTATTGGTATTTTATCTGCGTCATAACGATGTTTTTTTCTTAGGTTGTAAGCAAATCATAAAAATATAATAACAGAATAAATTATTTTTTATTTTATTTTTAAAAATCAGCCATTTGTTCGGTGAAATTGAGTAGGGAATTATGTTTTAGTTTCATATTATAAAATGAAACTATTTTTTAATGAGCCTTACTATGAAGATTTGTTGTTTCATGGTCTTTGTTTAAAGATAAGTTTTCTAAATTTTAGCATTTTATTATTCAACGAACTTTTTACCAAGCAGTAAAAATATCTTGATTCTTTATTAATAACTTAATTAATGTATATAGCGTGATGTAACATTTTTAAATTCTCTCTTGACAAACAATTACGTAACAGTGCGTGAGATAGGACATCGGATTACTCAGAATAACCTATTTTATAATTATCACACACTAACATGTGATATTGATGATTTAAGGGTTAAATCTGAAACATGCTAGTTAATATTAGGCAAACTATATTTTAAATTCCTTTTCCAGATATAAAAACTAAAATTTCTCGACATGTCTTTTCTGCAAGGGAATCGGTTTTTTTACTCTTCAAATATACATTCTATCTTGAGAAATTTTAAGCAACAAAATTCAAAATTTCATTACTCTGAGAATGTTTCAGAGATTTTGTTCAAATTTATAACTTGTTTTAAGAGTATATAGTTTAAAATAAAGTAATAGTTTGCGCATAATTAATATTTTTAAGTTTTTAGAATATCTTACGTAAATTAAAATCTTCTTCTTAACAATATTAATAATAATAAGTATATAAAAGCAGTCTAATTTCAAATTTTAGAAATTTTTTTCTTCCTAAAAATCACTTATATAAATAAATTCACTCAAACATTCCTAAAAGAAAGCTATGAGAATTGTTTGAAATGTATACGATTCAAATAAATAGATTTAATAATAATCCTATTTTCATTCAACATGTGTTTACTTCGTCTCTTTCTTTTTGGTTTTATTGCTAACTTATTGCATAAAGATGACAAAAAGATTATTACATTTTTATTTTTATTGCTTATATAATCATATATCATTAATGGAATCGAAATGTCATTCAAAGTATCTGAGTCATTACATTTCTCTGTGCTTAACTTTATTTGAAATAATTTGTTTTTAAACTCACCTTGTACTAACCTTTAGAGTTCTTTAAGAATACATATTATGTGATCATGTTTCAAATAAGGTATTCAATATACTGATTAATAAGGACTATGATGGCCTGGTATTTTTAATAAAGTGCTATAAACAATTCCCGATTAGGTATTAAAGTTCCATCTTTTTATCTCGTTAATTTTTTTTTTTAATTTTCAAACTTTGGGGGAATTTTTTAAAACTTTAAATGTGAAATTTCTTTGTTAAAATTCCATTTGAGGAAAGGTGCTTAGTATGCGATAGTTTCCTGGAATTCGACACCCCCTATTGTAATCGAAAGGGACAGTGGTGGAGCAATCAAAAAACAATCAAAAACAATAGTGAAGGTTATGGGAAGACAAAAGTTAGTTGTAGGGCAAGCGTGGATGGTGTTAGAAGAAATTGCCTTTGTTTTGTAATTGCCTTTGTATTGTTTTTGTAATAACTTATTTTGAATATAAATGGCTTACGTTTATAGAGAAAAAACAACAACATAAATTAGAAATTTATATTGCTGGTTCTTTTGGCGCATTCACTGTAAAAAAATCCGGATCAAATAAAGATAAAATGAACCGGCACCCAGGGTGCTGGTACATTTTACCGTAAAATTTTATGAAACAAAATATCTAATATACCGCTAATTTCAAAATCACTGAATCACTGTAGTTAAATAATTATTACAAAATTATTATAAAATTAACTTTACGGAACATGCACAAAGATTGCCGGTACTTTTTAACGTAATTTGATCCGGAATTTTTTAAAAGGTAGCATTATTGACTTCATATTGAAAATAACATAAGCTGAAATTTTCTCTGCCATGCAGATTTTGTTACAAGTAAACTTTATATACTATATAGTCCTAAGCTCTAAATTTAAGATGAAGTCATAATTTCTTAATTATTACAAGAGTAAATGTGGCTAAAATGAGGCACTAAAAATAATTGGTGCTAAAGTAAGTAACACACAAAATATAATGAGGCTGATATATAAGAAAGTAAACATTATGTGGCTAATATTAGACACTAAAAATAATCCGGCTATGAGACGCTAAAAATAATGGGGCTGATGTGAAACACGCTGAAAGTCAATTTGTGTGTCAATTTTTTTACTGTAATAAAATTGTGCTCGTGTTCATTTCGTAAAACAAGCATATCTCATTATTTATAATTGTTACAAACATATTCAAAATATTTAAAAAATCTACATTACTCAGCCCTCCTTTTTTTATTACAAGATATCAAGATTTTTGTCGTGTAACACTTTAATAATAAATTAGGTAAATATTTGTGATAGAATCTTATTTAGAAAGGATTGATAAACTTTGTAAGCCATTGAAACATGGAATTATTTTAGCATAGCTTAAACTGCAGACTATCAAAGTCGAAAGGCTAAAATGAGACATTGCTAGATGGAGTTAATGCAAGAATGTGTGTGCGCCCTACTTACTATTACACCGAAGAATCAGTTAGAATATAAGTTGTCCTAATTTTTTTAAAGAATATTTCAAAGTAATTTATGCAATTGCATGGAGTTATAGAAATAATAATTTTCTTACAGTTCATAAAAATTTGAAACTGCTTGATTTATACAATCAGCATTGATAGTATACTTCTTTATATGGACAACACGTGAAAAAACCTTCAATATTTTCAAAATTGAAATATCGAAACATTCAATGTATTTAAATATTACGTAATCAATAATATTACGTATTAAAACATTTTCAAGCATATTAAGTCTTCACAAAAGAAGTAACATTTTCTTGAAATGTTTAATAAAAAATATTTGCAGATTATGTATTCATTTTTAGTTTGTAAACATGACTGTAAATTTTTCATAAAAAATGAAGAATAAATAAATGAAAATCATAAATTGAACTAATCTAGAAGTTTTCTTATTCAATCAAGCTACTAGAAATCGAAGAGTGTAACTTGAAATTGGAGAACATTTCGAAAAAAAAAGAATCTTACTGCGAGGAGTTGATTGAAGAACTAATCAACTAATTTATCACTTCTGCACGTAATGCCAGGAAATAAATTTACATCGACGCGTTTGAACGTCGAGTAAAAAGTTGAAGTACAGCTTAAAAACGCGCTTATTCTTTTTTACAGCAGATGGCGCCATATTCCGACAGGAAAGGAACAAATTTTTCATTCAAGTTTCTGGAGCTATACAGAAAAAACATCATAACCTCCATTGGGCATGGGATTTTTTTAATTTTTTTTTTAAAAATTGTGATCTATATGTATGTTCTGTTTTATCAATTGAATAATTACATAATCACAACTCATTACAAATCAATTATTAAACTTAAGTATTTTTTCACACATACCGAGGGAAAAAAAAGAGAGGAAGAGAAATGAAAGGATATTTTTGTTTTGAAAGCTCAAAAATGCGTATCTTTTGCCAAAAGTTATAAAGAGCATTATTTGTTTTGCATAAATTTTATTTTTAATCTACATTGAAAAATACAAATTGCATGAAAATAATATATTTTCCTTTTTGTGAAATCAATGATATTTCTTGAACTTCAAAATTCTAATTTACTTAAGCAATACATTGTGCCCAGTGTATTTTCTTAATTTTTCATTTTGAATTTTTGATATTAGAATGAACTTAATTTTATAATAATGCCTTTAAAAAATCTTAATTTTATAATAATGCCTTAAAAAAAGTGGAAAACAGGCAGTTGTAAATTTCTCAGTATGTTGCTAAGAATTGTAACATTTTTTGAATGCACAAAAAAGAAAAAAAAAACTCACTTAAAAGTGTCATAAAATGTCTTGTTTCTTCCTGCATTTGATTTAAAATTCTCCAAATTATGGCCACATTAAAGTAAGTTATTTTCCATACAATTTAAATTTATAAAATAATTTAATGCTAATTAAAAAAAAAACACCTCACATTAATTTTTATACCATTTAAACTTTGAAGACAAAATAATAATTATTACGATTAATAAAAAAACTGCAAGCGATAAATGGTATATTTATAGAAAAATCAATGGGGGTACGTCGTACCTATGGATACATCCCTGAAAATAAGCTATCATTTTTTGTGAACCTGCTCAGTTAATGTAAAAGAAAATTCAAATAACATCAAGTAACAGTTTGAATTATAGTTCTAAACGTTATACAATAAACATATCACATTCTTTCTTTTTTGTAATTTTTTAATCACCGGTACACGGAATGATTAAAATGTATAATTCTCAGAGAAAAGCGTTAGATTGTATATATATGCTTTATTTGAAACATTATTATTATTATTTTTTGAAAAAAATAAAACGTAAAAAAATTGAAACAAGTATCCAAAGAAAGAAAAAAACTGTTTTCGCTACTCTGCAGACAAAAATATGTGCGCCAGGCATGTAGCCAGAAAAAAAATTTCGGAGAGGGACGAAGTAAATCTTTACTACTGTATTTGTTAAGAGTCATATGTTTGATAGGTTATGTTTTCAGAAAAAATTTACTTTACCAAAAGTAAAACTTTACTGAAAATTTAACAAAGCATTCCTTGGTGTGCTTTACATATTTAATAAATTTAATACTAATTAATTTTTTTATGAATTACTTTAAAAAATATTTGACCATATTTTAAATGAATTATGCCATTTAGATATCGTTTATTTTAATTAAAGCTATAAATATTATCTTTTCATGTAATAAATTAAGGCATGTACGCGTATCTGCCTGCGTCATGCATAGACTAAGGTCCTAATTTATGGTCTGAGTATCTAGAGTCTTTCGGGGACAAAATTTTTTTTTGTAGACACGAAATTCAATACGAAGATGGAGGATGTTTCAACTGAAAGCCTGATTTTAAAGTTTTCGATTAATGTTTTAATTAAAAAAAAAATTTCTTATTTTTTGATATATTTCTGCACATTAGGACCCATGGCATTTGTATTTTCTTTTCGCCATGAATTTTCTTTTTTATTCGCTAAGATCATGCTTTTTCCTTTAAAACTAAGTATTTCAATTTTTCTTAGGATTATCTTTCGATGCTTAGTAAAATAATTTGGAAATCCTACTTTTTCTAAATTGTTTTCCCCTTAAAACTATCTTTCCGCTGGAGGCAAGTCGAAATTAAAGAAATTAAATCGTTTACAAAAACATTTTATTTCGACCAAATTAAATGTGTTCTTATTTATTAGAAAATACATTAAAATTTAATTTCAGGAAAAAGTAGCCCTTTCACATTAAGTAAAAAACTCGTATATAACTAAAAATTAATGTGTTTTCTTTCAAAATTTTAACAAATACAACACGCTACACGGTTGAATAACTAAAATTACATATAATACAAATTTAAGAGTGCTACTTTTCAAATAAATGAATATTCAAGCATGTAATAATTGTATTAAAATCTACAAAATACTTCTGTTTGATACGATTTATTGGTTCACAAATAAAACATAATACCACTGCAGAACATTACACACTTTATTCGCTTAATTATTATACTTAATGTAGTTACATTTACAATTAAATGAATTAAATAAGCGGAAAATAACAGCTCTAATATACTACACAGTTGAATCTCTACTTACAAAATTTACGGAGTTATATTGATAATTCATTGAACATTCTGGCATTCTTCAATATTTTCATGACATACTTAGATATTTTTTCAATAAAATTGTAATGTGTTTTGTTCGTACCATTTAGGAAATTGTAACTTGTATTGGCTCAAACAAAAGTTGAGATTTGGATTAACAATAAATTCCTTTTGGCAAAAAATTTTGCTTGAAGCTGTCCAGAAGCGATTGAGAGCACAGAGTTTGAAATAAAATTTGAGCATTACAGCTAGTCGGAAATGGTCAAATGCTGAAGTCCCACTGATGATAATTACTGCTTGTAGGTATCGGTAAATGATTGAAAACCTGCTATGTATCAACAGCATTTTCTGTCTTGTTTTTTATTACAGACAATCACTTAAATGGCGAAAAATTTAAAAAGAAAACCTTTAATTATTATTTTTTAAAATGGTAGTATAAAAATTAAACAAATGGTTCATATCATCATTATTATTTTGCTGACAGCACTTCGAGAGGATTAAATTATTGCAGCATTTAACAAGTTTCAATGTTCACGAAATCTCACTTCTCCAAGTCGGTCGAAATATGATATAAAAATATATCAACTTAGTAAATCAATAAAATATTATATCATTTAGCGACAGTTTGATTTTTTTAAACTCCTTCCTTCTCAATTCCATCGAGAAAAATTACTATGTCAGCCATACACAATTTTTTACTAATATCAGATTCTAAGTTTTAAAATGTGTAACGACTAAGTTCTACGTCGTTTTCATGTAAAAATTTAGTTTTAATGAAATAATTCTATCTTATGTGGAGAAATTTTTCATTATGTTTGTTGAACACTAAAATTGATTCAAGTAAGATATAACTTAAAATAAAAAAAAATTACGATGTTTGCTTAAATTATAAATGTTTTTAAAAAGGAATTTCTTTTCAAAAACACTAAACTTTTTACACTATATTACCAGCAAAAAGTAGAAAATTTTTCCATTTTTTTCATACTTTCATTAAAATATTGATGGGCACTGAGCATTACTTCATTTTGAACATTAGAAGTCGTACCAGTTGAAAAGCATCGTTTTTTTTCCAAATATTAATAGAACTTTTCCACGTGACTATAAAAAGTAGGATTCATTCCTTATAAATGATCTCGAATTCTACGGGTACTGATTGAACACGAGTATCGCACCAAATGGGGCGCACCACGGATATCGTAAAAATTTTGCTTAATAATTAAAATTTTTATGATTTTTTAGATTTTTAAAGATACTTAAGATTTTTATAAGTATGAACAAGCATATTTTGGCGAAATTTGTTTAATCAAAATAGAGCAATCAATTTACGGATTTAAAATGCATCTTACTTTCGATAATAATTTACTGGAACTCTCGTATGATTTCTTTAATTTTTTAAGAAAAAAAAAAACAACACAAATGTCTATTTTCACAAATTTCTTAATTTTAAACAATTTGTTATTAGTAAAATGTTCTAGAAATACTTGAAATACACGGGTGCCAGAAATAGTACAAAAAATAAATGTTATATCTTGATGTTTTATGTATTGAATTTCTCATAGAAGAATACCGTTTGTTTGCTTATCAAATAATATTAGTTCTATTTATATGTTTTGTATATTTTCTTATTTCTTTAAGTGAAACTATATACACCTCGGAGAAATTTGTTATTCATAAAATAGTCTAAAAATATATCTTAGAAGAAAAAAACAAACTTTCAGGAAGAAGCAGTTATATAACATTTACGTAAATTCTAACACCTGTATTTATTTTGTCATTGAAGAAATGTACACTGAGTAGAAATGTAACTAAAATGATGCGCAAAAATACAAACAGCAAGTAATAGACATTATAAATCTTAATTTTGAAAGTTCAAAATTTTGTAAAATGTAGAAAAATAAGTATTTGTAAGTAATTGTTATTGTGCTATATAATAACATAGCAGGTAATTATTAAAAAAATGATTACGAAAAGAAAATTGACAGGTGTTTGCTCAATGTTTCCTCCGTTTAACACATTTATTTTCAAAGGGAACCTCTATTGGCTCCTAATTATAATTAATTATTTTTATTCTATACAATTTATGATAGGATCAATATTTCAACTAAAAAAAATTCCGTTTTCCAATAAGTTAAAAAAGAAAAATTAAAATGCAAGTGGTTAGTTTTTTTTTCTTGGAATTGGGTATTTTTTCTTTGACAATTTAGGGATTTAGAGGAGAAAGTTTCCTAAATATTTAAACAATGAATAACTTAGTAAATAAATGGATATGTAGTAAAAAAAATAAAATGATGAGTTTAAATATCAGAGTTTATATACAGATCACTGTTAGGCGAATTCCACATCAAGGTGAATTCCATTAATCAACGAAAAAAAAAATTATGAGACTAACAATCAATCAAGAGAAACTTTTGTAGCTGTAAGCTTCTAAAAAATCGTTATTTTATTGAATACTAGCCGCCTAAGGCGGCCAGCTGTCCGCCACGCTGAAGGTTTTCACAAATANTCTGGGGCGATATATTGTGATTACAGACACACACACAGCCGCGTTTATTATTATGTATAGATGAGACATGAAATTTCCAGAGGGGTTAAGAAAGGGAGGAAACTACGGGTGCTTTGCTCTCCATGTAAAAATAATTGCATTTGAGAAAGATTTATCTCCTTTCGTAAACTCATCTAAGGGAAATGTTAAAAATAATATTTCTGTTTATGATTTACGGTTTTTAAATTATAACTACAAGAAAAAAAATCTGGTAAAATTACCGTAATGTAGGGAAATGATATTTCTGGTGAAAAGCAATGTAAAATCTAGTTATTAGAATCAAAATATGTGCTATTTAAACCATTCATTTGGTAATTTTTCCGTTCACCTGGTAATGATTTGCTGGAACTTCTAATTTTCAAAATTATAGTTTTTATTAACACGCATTTAGTAAAAAATACAAAACAGAAAAGTAAATTTAATCGAATAAATCATTTTTGTGTTATGCTCTTAGGCATTATAATAAAATTACCAAGTTTTATCACATTTACCAAATTTTATCACAAATTATAAAACTATATTTTATTGTTAATTTTACCAAAATCATTACCAACGCACTTCGGTAGAAACTACTGTGTTTTTGGTGTTCTCATAGAGCCAGAAATATGGTAAATTTTGACATGATCTGATAACTTTGACCATATTTTTTTCTTAGTGCATGTATCCTTACACCAATATGAGGTATAATTTTTTTTTGGTCGACAGGAACTATTTGAAAAACTTTCAAATTATCGATGAATTTCTACGCATATTACTCCAGGCTATAAAACCTTTATAGCCTAAAAATTGTAAAAATTTTTTTAAGAGAAGAAAGAAAGGTTGTCTAATAGATTAGTTTGGTATTTGTGGGTAATCGATTTCAGTCGTTATGCTTATTTTTCTTCCGAAGAAAAAACGAAGAATAATCAAAATGTAGAAATGAAGGAAGATATAATCAAAACGCTAGTATTTCATGAAGTCGTATTGCTTTTATATGAATTATACTTTTTTTTCAAGAAAAAAACAAATAGCCAATTAAACTGAGGCTATTCACAGATAATACAAAACAGGCCGACTTGTCCAAAATGCGTGCACTGTGTGAATAAACGTGTATCAAATTTCAATTATTAGGATAGAAAATTACTGCAATTTAAATAGGCATTCTGCTTCAAAATTACTTTTTTCTGGTTATTTAAATGATTGCAAAGCATCGTTTAATTTCATTCAATATTTCGTAAATTTTGAAAACAAAAACAAATATTTATGACTTTAAAGGAAGAGAATTTTTTTTTAAAGTTAGTAAAACTATCTGACGAGAATCTTTTAAGAGTCATAAGAAAGTTAGTTAATAATGAGACGACTACGAGAGTAGAACCTAGATTGTATTAATCTTCAGAGAAGTACTATGATTCTAATGTGTGGATTTTTACTTACTAAATGCCAATGATAATTGTTCAAAGGATTAACCTCAGATACGATAATTAATTAGAATTAAATTTTAGCTAAATTACGAAACCAGACATAATGCAGCCTCCCTGAATAAAGCACAGTTATTCAACTGAGAAATGTATACAATACAATCGACGTGAGTAAAATGTAATTCACATTTCACCTGTCTTAGACAATGACAAATGGTACTTAGGAATTAAAATGGGACTAAAAAGGATATTAAACCAATCGCAATTATGCAGGATTTTTAATGATTGCTCTTGATATATCATTTTTTAGGAAACTTTGACAAACAGTTTATACGTAAAAGGTCATAAATTAATATTTAATCGAGGGGAAAAAAACAAGAAAGCTATCAGAAAATGTCGAATCATTAACAAGGAAAGCAAGATTAAAAACATATAAATCTGTTTGATTGCCCGAGAAAAGAGAGTAAGTAAGAGGCATTTGTTATAAAAATCTTTAAGTTTTCAATCAAACTAGGCTTGAATTTTTATAATGATTTAATATTGTAAATCGAGAGCAGCGGTGGATGAGGAGATCGAGAGCTCATCTCCTTATCAGGTGACCCGGGCTCGAATCCCAGCTATCGCTGGCCAATATGAAATCTGCTCTCGGCTCTCACCGACTAAATTGCTGACATAAAACATCCTCATTGATGGACGGATCATTGACTACAATCCCTTTACCATGTGTCTCTGTGGCTCAGGGGATAGAGAGTTCACCTTCCAATGAGGTGAACAGGGGTTCGATCCTGGCGATGGCTGGTCGATAGGAATTCCGCATCCGACTTGCACGGACCACAGTGTTGACATGAAATATCCTCACGGTATGGGTTACGGATCATGGGTTAACGGATCATGGGTTAGAGACTCCTTGCCGTCGGACTAACCGTGGGAGGTCTTCGTGGTTTTCCTCACCATGTAACGCAAATGCGGGTTAGTTCCATCAAAAAGTCTGCCACGAAGCAAATTTCTCCCAATACGTGATCCAGGAGTTCCCCTGTCTTCTGGATTGGGTTCAAAATTACAAGCCTACGGGGTTGAACATTAGTAGTCGTAAATTTAGTTTCATGCTTTGTCAATCTCTGCCCCTATGTGATTCCTCATTTTGAAAATTTTAATCACTTGTGTTCCTAGAGTTTTTATATATGGTATATATATGTCCTTTCTGTTTAAAAAAAAATAATAATAATAATTACTGGAATTTGATAACTTTAGTACTGTTGTGCCAGCCATAATTATATTCTGAGTTACAAACATCCTTTATTTTCCATGTGAAATTGTTTCCTTTTATTAACTTTGCACCCCTACTGAAGATGCGACATCAATATCTCTTCTGATTGTTACTGTTTATTTTCTTTGTAGTGTTTGTTTCCTTAGTTTATTTCTAAGTAGCACTGTTTTCTGGATTTCATATTTAATATTCCACCTATTTGTTAAAACTCTAATTTGAAAATTTTGAATATGTTTGCTCATGTAATTGAACTGTTACACTCACTTCGAACTTTCGGAGTGCCCCCAGATGCCCCCTTACGGGGGCGGGACGGGCTAAAGCATGTTATTAGTAGTCGTAAACCCAAAAATTGGGTCTGCTGTTCAACGACGATTATAAAATAAAATATAAAATTCCTTTACCATCGGGCTAGCGTGGGAGGTTTTCGTGGTTTTCTTTCACCATATATCGTAAATGTGGGTTTGTTATATCGAAAACTCTTCTGGTTTTGGTTCAAAATTACAAGCTACAGAATTGAACGTTGGTAATTGTAAAATCAAACTTGGGCTAGCTTTTCACCTTCAGTAGTAAAATAAAATAAAATATTTCATAACGCTTTTCTTTTTTCTTCGCTCATATATTGAGGTCCTTATTTGCATATTTTTTTAGCATGGATATATTAACAAGGAGACTAAAAATATATATTAAGAGTGATAATTGATGATTGAGCGAGGTTTGATAATAGCCTTGTATGTAGCAAAATAATTTTATTATTTTTTTATCTATAAATAGCATCAATCTACGTGAAACATTCTTTTTCGAATTATATAAGAAAATCAAAGATTTTTCTTCAAAAATTTTATTCACATATATGTTTGGTTATTTGTTTCAACAAAATGTCACTCTTTATTTAAAAAATGAATAATTTTTTTAATAAAGGAGAGATATAAATAATTTATATAAATAAATACGGCATATTATATTATCTTGAAAACTTCGAAATTAAAAGATGAGTGGAGATGAGTGGTTTTTTTTTGTTGAAAATTTCTTCGTAATTAGTATTTTAAGCGATTAATAAAAATTTATTTTAAATTTTAATTTGGAAATACGAGTCTCATTAAAATCAATAAAAATTAAGAACTGACTTACGAGATCACAGCTTAATTGCTAAAGTTCGAACAATAACCCTTGTTGATTAACAAACTTTGCTGAAAAAATAGTTTACTTAAAATAATTTAAGACTATTCTTTAATAAATTCTTATTTACTTTTTAAGTAGGAATTTTTATTATCCTTATTAATAGATGAGTTTTTCCATGGAATGGAAATATGAAACTCGAAAGGTTCGAAATTTAAACTTTATAAGACTCTTATGTAAAAATTTGCCCTCTCATATGGGTATCATTTGAGGACATATAGAGTTTTGCTTCATAATGTTATTCAGATTGACATTTGTACTACAATTTGCACTTAATCTTCATTTGGAGACTCCAAACAATTCCTGTAAACCGCAACAGGTGACATTTTTGCATTCATTCAAGATAGGCATAGATAGTCAAGATATATAGATAGTCAAGGCATATATAGTCAAGATATATAGATAGTCAAGGCATATATAGTCAAGATAGTTAGGGCATTCAAGATAGTTAAAAGAATATGACCTTCTTGGAAATTGATGGAGGATTCACGAAAGAAGTGAAAATCTTGATATTTCGTTTATTCATTTTTGAAAGTAGATTAAATTACTGGAAAGGTTAGCATTATTTTGTATTATATCTTTTTATACCTTACAAATGAAGTTTGAATATTCAGTTTTGTCATGATTAATATTGATAAGATATACCACAAAGCCACATGTCCACACCAATTTTTGACTATACAGGACAAGTAAATTATTACACCACAAGCCTGAGAAACTAAAATGGGTTTGTACCATATTTAAATATCGTTTATAACTCAAATGAAAAATTCATGCATGAAAGGATTAATTTGACAATATAAAAATCGAAATTAAGACTTTAGGGGGTGAGCATTTGTGTTACAATTCGTTGTAATCGACAAATATCGATCTTTGTTGTCCATTGTGGCTCTTGGCCAGGTTTCCTCTCGACAGATCTAGAATTCTGAAATAGTTTCCATAAACTGCACACGACGTTGAGTGTTAAATTGAATTTTTCAAAAATTTAGATTTGAGAGCAGTGATGACTCAGGTGATAGAGCGTTAGCCTTCCAATGAGGAGAACCGGGTTCGAATCCCAGTCGATAGGAATTCCGCATCCGGCTTGCATTGACCACAGTGCTGACGTGAAATATCCTCAGTGGTAGACAAATCATGGGTTCGATTCCCCTTGCCGTTAGGAGGCTCTCGTGGTCTTCCTCTCCATGTAACGCAAATGCGGGTTAACTCCATCAAAAAAAGTTCTCCACGAAGGCAGATTTCTCCCAATACTATCCAGAAGTTCCCTTGTCTTCTGGATTGGATTCAAAATTACAAGGCATTAAAATTACAAGTTGAGCATTAGTAGTCGTAAACCCATAAAATTGGGTCGGCCATTCAAAGATGGTTATATAAAAAAAAAAAAAAACAACAACTCTAGATTTGAGACTGGCCTGCTTCAAGTCTCTCCACAATTTGCCACCTCATTCCAGCATCTAATCGTTGGTGGATATTCATTTTTGCTGTTTGAAATTAAATTTAAAAAATTGATTAAGACTGTTAAAAAAATTGTTAAAATGTGTAAGCGAATGAATTGCAGATTTTGCAATGTGTCCTTATAAAGTCTATTTCTTTACTAGCTCTGCTACACACATGTATACGTTAACATATTCGCCACACAAGATTTACATTTTTGTTTCGAAGCAGTAGTTTCATACTTTACTCAGTTGTTTTCTGAAAACTCTAAAAAATATGCAAATTCTACTAATTTTGAAACTAGTGTAAGTTCAGTGCACAAAATAAAAAAGCTAAAATCAGAATTCTTCAAAACACCCTCTATTTTTCTGGTTAAGTATACGATTTTTTCCTTTTTTTTAAAATAGATTTTAAATATTGCCTTCAAAGCAAAGATGATGACAGCAATCAGGAAGATATGATTATAACAGTTAAGTCAGAAGACTAGTAAAGAAATTAAACCCCTTAATGTTACTTTTGTCTATTTTGCTCTGTCCCTAAGACCTACTATTGTAAATCAAAAAGTTTTCGCACGTGTTTATAAATCTAAGCATAACTTAGAGTAAAAAACTAATAATATTATTTTCACTAATTAAATTAGATGAATTATTAATTCCTGAATTAGAAAACAGATTTTAAAATAAATAAAATATTACATAGTTCAAAAATCTGAAGTATTGTATGATCAAATCTGAAATTGAGTCAAATTTGGTTTCAGCATATAAAAACTAAAAAGTTTGATTAATGAATTTTGATTTTCCTAGCACTGTCTGCTGATTTCCTCAAAAATGAAGATTTTATTGATCACAATTTTATGATTTAAGTTGTTGTATTATTTGGTATTTAATATTTTACTATTCAAAAAATTTGTGATCTAGAAAATTATAAATTATTATTAAAAACTATTATTCTTGCTTGAAATTATTTTTGGTTCATAGGGACTTATAAATGGGTGAAAAGAATTTTTTGATTTAGTTAAGTTTGATTTGTAATTAAGCTAATAATTATTTATTTCAAAAACATTTAGATGCATTGATGCATAATGCCCTATTGGGGGATAATTGTTGTATTTCCTTTTACTTTAAGAAAATTAAAAAAATAAACATAATTTATACATGGAATTTTAAGTGAAAATCAAAATTAAAAAAAAAATTGAATAATTAAGTGGTTTTTTCAACGCAACTTTACGCAAGTATTTATATTTTTTAATTTAAACAAAACCATGGCAGATATCAAAAATGTTTTACTTTATAAATATGTATGAAAAAAATCCCCAAAATTTTAACCAGCGAATAAACATTTATAATTTAAATATTCCATCTCGAGATTTTATAAATTGAGGAATTACTTATTCAAGAAATTTTAAGGAAAAAAAATCAAATTTAAAAGTTATAAAAATAAGTAAAATCATTAAGCAGTTTTCTTAATGCAAGCCTTTGTAAATGCATGGATATTTTATTTTAAATAACAAAAACAGCAACAAATATCAAAAATGTTTCACTTAATAAATATGTATAAAAATAGAAATCTGAAACCAAAGAAGAACAAACATTTACAATTTATCTCGAGATTCTATAAATAATTGATGAATTTCCTTGTTCAAAAACGAAACAAAAATCTTTCTTTTAAATGAATTCCGGAAAATAAATAACTTTCTCCCTTTGTTGTATCGATAGTACCATTTTCGCTCTTGTTTATTTGCATTCTCGAGTACTTGATATATTTGAGCCTTTAATTGTGCCTTCATTGTACATGTTAGGAGTGTTATTGATGTGATGAAGCGCAAGACAATACCCTTGCTTGACGGGAGCCATTGTTGCAGCGGCCACTTAATGACAGGTCGCGGCACTTTTTGCTAAGCTCGCGTTCAGACCACAGCTTATTTCACTCTTCCATAAGAACGAACAAACTGGCCTACTTAACACCGAGAAGACAGGTGCCCCGGCATGGGCCGGTCGGCATCGAAAGCCCCGATGGACACGCCGGGGCTTTGCGTGTTTCCAATCCGGAAGATATGTCAATGGACATTGGAAATTTAAGTCACGCTGATCGTTTGGCAAAAGAGGAAAAGGATAGAAAAAGGTGAGATTTATGTTCATAGGTTTCGTTTTTCACTTCTTAGTTTCGCTTTTCATTTGTCAGTTTCGTTTTCACTTGCAAGTTTCGTTTTAGATATGTTAGTTTTATTCGTTATGGTATTTTTAATTTTTTTAAAGAAAGACTTATATTTGTGACTGTTTGGCATTATATTCTTGAATTTCATTGTTCATATAATATTTTTTAATTTATTCGGAAAGAAATTCAAATAAAGTTTATCAATATTGAGATATCGACTTTCAATATTAATTTAGTTATCCTCGAATTTTGAAATATTTCATTATTTGTTTCAGATTTTATTTTTCACACACGCACACAAAAATCCCCCCCCCCTTTTTTTAAAAAAAAACATCCAATCCAAAACACAGGTGAATGTTTTTTCTCCACTTCTTATTTAATATGCAAAAAATAATAATAATATACAAAATAGGTTGTATTTATTTAATCTTTTCAAACTAGTGAAAATTAAATTAAGGTAATTTTTGAAATTATAAATATAAAACTCTTTTCAAAAATATAATTTTCATTTCTAACTTAGCAGAAAACGTAAAATTTACTTAAAAAAAAATTTTTTTTAAACGTTTTGTTTAAAAAAAATAATAAGTAGGAGTTTTCCCTCAGCAAATAGAATAAGAAATAAAAAATTAGAACTAAATATTTAAACCTCAATTTTACTTATTTACATATAGAATCATAGAAATTTTTATGTATCACGCAAGTTAGGTTTAAGACAAATATTTCGTTTTTTTTTTGAAAAACATAAATATTAAACAAGTTGAGGCAATTTTGAAATATATAGTTCCGTTAAATTAATTGCAATGCTTGAAGTGATTACTCAAATAACTTTGAATCTTGCTTTTAACGTTATTGCTCCAGGTGTAAGAAAAACTATGTTCTTATTTCTCTTTCATGAAATTTCTTTTCCGCGAGAGATGAAAATTATAAAAATCGAAATAGTAATATAGGTAATATTATTTTGCAAGCATGTTTATAAAGTATAGATTTATATTTAAATATACCATTACAAGATGTTTTCCCATTATTTCAAAGTAGATACAAATAAAACGAAAAATTCTTAAAAATTAAAATATAAAATCTAATGAAAGAAAATGTAAGTATTTATAAAACGCTTTTTTTTAAAATTTTGAGTATGAAATAAGCTTTTGCAAAAAAAAGTAGAATAGAAAGTAACTGACTTTTATACCATAATTTTTTTATAAATAATTTGTTAGTTTTATGGAAGTTTAAAGTAAAACATATTTTTACAAAAATGAAAAAGATTATAAAACACTTTTTGAAATTGTAAGAAAAAAATAAGCTTTCGAAAAAAAATTTAGAAACTGAAACTAATTTCTATTCCAAATTTCTTTTATATTAATTGTATTGCTTTGAAAGAAGTTAAAATTACGCATAAAACATACTTTTGCAAAATTTTTTCATATACTTTTAAAGTGGATATAGATGGAATAAAAACTATATTTTTAAATAACTGAAATATGAAATAAAATGTGAAAGTTTATGAAACACTTTTTTAAAATTTTGAGTAAAAAGAAAAAAAAAAAGGATGCTGATATTCAGAAAAATAAATTGACTTTTATATGCAGATGCCTTTTGATTCTTGTGTTTTAATATGGAAAAAGAACTTCTTACAACAAAGAGTTATCATTCTGAATAACATAAAATAATGACAAAAAATTTATACTATCCTATACGACATAAAATGAAATAAAATAATCTAGAGTAATACCAGATAAAACAAAATGAAATTTAAAAGTTTATGAAAAACTTTTTTTCGTCTTAATAGATAAAAAAGAAGGCTTGGGAAAAGAATGAAATTTATTTTTTACCGAATTACTTTTTCGTCTTCTAATTTTTAACTTAAAGAAGAAACTTCTTAAAGTGAAAACTTATATGATCCTAAACACTCAACTTATATTCATTTAAATATATGAATATCAGAAACTCTTAAAAATGAAAAAAATCATTAAAAATTAAATAGATTTTATGAAACATATTTTACTTTAATTAACATGCATTAATGTATCACTAACTTAAACAACTCATTAAATTTAGTTTAGCTAGAATAAATATTTTTTGAACAAATAAATGAAATTTGTTATAGTTATTATTTATTTTAAAACAAGAAAAATTCTCGAGAATTTGAATATAGTTTTTGTAAAACCAGTAAATAATTAACCATTTTTTTGTAACTAGCAATTAATTATCAAAAATAAAAGTATCTTTTAGAATTCATGCCTGTGTTAAACTGTTTAGAAATATCTTTCATAGATTAAGCTTAACTGAAATCAAGAAATATTTGCTGTATGCATATTGCAGTTTTTAGCGCGACTCCTTTATTACAGTGAACCTTCCATAACGATCGATGCTCCATTTGCTATTCCAATGTCAAAATATTGTTTTTATACCACTCAGAACTGTTCGTTCTTATAAAGCTATCAATATTTAGTCATAGAAAAAGTTTCGAAAAATTATTTAAACCATTATTTATTTGATTTTGCCATACATTAAATGCAAAATCTTGTAAATAACACATTAAATCTAATTCCCTTTAAAAAAAGAGTGACCGTAGACTCTTATCCCGTCATGATCTGTTGCAAAAAAAATTTTGAAATATTACTTTAAATTGATAATCATAAAAGCACCGAGAAAAAAAGTCTAGTGGTAATTACACTTCGATATGGTAACTACTAGTCTATATTACTACTAGTATATATAATTACTACTAGTAATTATATATACTAGTACTCCTAGTATATATAATTACTAGTCTATATGGTAATTACACTTCTAGTAACCCCCCTCCCATAATTCTGATTAATAAATTCAAATACGCTGTATTTAAATCATTTATTTGGTAACTTTTCAGTTGATACTTTAACGCTTTACTGGAAATTCAGGTTTTCAAATTATAATTCCTATTACCACACATTTAGTAAAAAATTCAAAACTGAAAAGATAATTTAACTGATAAATGGTTTTAATTGCATGCTCTGATGGTATCATGATAAAATAACCAAATTTGTCGTATTTACCAAATTTTATCGTATNACCATATTTTATTGATAATTTTACCAAAATCATTGCCAAAACTCTTCTGTAAAAATTAATGAGTTTTTGGTTTTTCCATAGTGTAAGAAACAGGGTAAATTTTACTTTACTTTCATATTCCTGTAGTTATGACCATACTTTTTTACTCAATGAGTGTATTGAATCATTATGCGGTAATTGGTGCCGTGAGCATTTATTTAGTCGAAAGAGTGCTTTCAAAATGTGTGTAATTTTTTTCAAAGTTTACAATGCGTTTAATAATCACAATATTCTTGCTCTAGTTGTCTGATTCTATGGTTTGTCTCCAAGTCAGCGTATTATTTTTATAGCATTTCCCCCAGTAAAACAATATTTTAAATGGTACTTTTACGTATATAGTAACATTAAAATATGTGGCTTTTTTTTAATCAATTTGTCTGTTAGTTATCAAATTCTTACTGTTAAATTACTTTGTTTAATTTATATTCTAGTACTTTTAACACTAGAAAAGCGGAAAATTAGTATATACCTATATTGCCCAAAAGCAGTTAAAATGACAGGATTGTGAATGCGTAAATAAATTTGCTTAAAATTAATTTATTACATTTTTTATATTATTTACAGTTACATAACAAGTTATTAAAATATTAACAATAAAAATTAAAATATTAACAATAAAAAATTATATGTTGTACGAAAAGTCACAAAATTCTAAGAAATTGTGTCATTATATACATCACTGTTTTTCTAATTGAAATTAAAAGCAGTCAAAATGACTTCCTTAGGCAATCTAGTGTCAAGCTATGAGTAACAAATTACGGTATTTTCGTGCATTAATTACATAACCTCTCGTTATAACGACAGTTTTCACTTGGATGACAGGGTTTGTTGTCTCGAATGTCGACATTACCAAATGAATTGAATTTAAATGGGATTCGGATTATTCATCGGAACTTTTCCCTTAAGCCTCTTTTAGGTAGTAAGTCAATCTACTAGCTATTAATATGAATACTAATTATAAATTAGATTTAGTTATTAATAAAGTTACTTACAAAAGGAGTAAAAATATCTTGTTAAATTACCGTACATTATGGTAAGGACATTTCTAGTCGAAAAAAAAACTATGATTCTGGTAATGGAACTAAAATATAATGTATTTTAACCATTCCATTTGGTATTTTTCAATGTTTATACAATAATGGTTTACCGAAAATTCTGGTTTTCAAAATTATAGTTATTATTACTACATATTTAGTAAAAATACTTAAACTGAAAAGTAAATTTAACCAAATAAATGATCTTTTTCGCTGTGCTCTAAGGTATCATGATAAAATTGCATTTTGTGACATTTGCCAAAATTTATCAAGCATAATAACACAATATATTTTATTGTCGATTTTAACAAAATCATTATCAAAGCGTATCGGTAAAATTACCTTACCTTAAAATTACCAGAATTACTTAAAATTTACCATATTCTGGTAGATTTGTCCATGCTTTTTTTCTTAAAGTAAATGCATTCCACAAATCCTAAATCATTCTCGATCGAATGATCGTATTTTTATGCAACAGGTTGCAAGTTTCATGGTTTGAGTTTGAAATTTAAAATATGCTAATTACTTACTGATGATTATTATTTAAGCTACAAATTTGAACACAGAAATACATTTTGTTTGAATGTTAAAAAATGTAGTTCTAAATTCATGAATTAAGATTTTGTAAAAAATCAGTTCAATTGCTACCAAGCACAAACATAATAAACGTGGAAAAATAAAAATGTAAAAAAGTGAATGTTGAACTGCATAATTATTTGAAACGAAAAGTCTAGGGAGTGAAAAGTTCATGAGTAAATTTTTGCACTGAGATAAAAAGTTTAGTCAAAACTAACAGAATATCGTAAAATTTACCGTGCTTCTGTCTCTAACACAAAATAAAGGAAAATTCAAAGAATGAATTTTTATCAAAGCTCTTTGGTAAAATTAACATTAAAATATGGTTTTATTACAATTCTGTTTGATAGTACGGGTTAAATAAGATAATTTTATCATACCTTAAAACAGGGCATAAACACCATTTATTTGCTTACATTTACTTTTTAGTTTAGTATTTTTACTAAATGTGTGATAATACGAACTATAAATTTGAATGGCAGAATTTCCGGTAAGCCATTTCCATACGATTAAAAAATTATTAAATGAATTGTTTAAGAACCGCATATTTTAATTTTATTAACAGTTTTCTTTTTATTTTCCAAAAATGGCATTTACGATTCAACTTCGGTAATTTTACAATAACTCTTTTCTCCGCGAACTAATACAAAAATTTAACGCTAAGTTAAAAACTCATTTTAAATTTTGAAATAATGGAAACAGTTTTGTCTCATATTCTTCCCATTTTTTTTAAATTTGAAACAATATGCATAGATGCAAATTCTGCTTCACGTACAGATTTTAACTGCACAAAAGATTGATATCAAAATTCAAAAGAATAAAATTACATTACACTTTTATTATCAAGCAAGCTTCATGAACAATTCTTTTGTTACATATATTAAAAGAAATTGATAGGAAAAATGACAAAGCTTTATTTTTTCTTTATTTAATCTATGATAAGTTGCATAAATGCTAATTCGATCCATTTTCAATGCAGATTTTAAAGTAACTGAAATTGAAGTTGAATGGTTGAAAAGGCACCAACTAACAGTTTTTACACGTACACCGTATATTGTTACCCCCCCCCCGATAATATGCTTTAATAGTATGCAACAAATTGATATTTTAAAAAACATTTAGCATTTTAAAAAATGCTATAATTTCACCTCCTAAACCATAAGAAAATTTTAGCCTTAATCTTTATAAAAAGTACGTTAAAATCATTAGAAATATTTTAATGTATTAAAAACTATTCGTGCGAAGTATTTATCTTAAAAGGATAGTGCTAATAAATACCAAATGAGAAATATATCAGGATTTCTGGAAAAAATGACTGCATAAATGGTACCACGGCTTAATATCTCGGTACATTTTTACTATTATTAATATTAAATTTTAGCCTTTTCCTTTTAAAAGAATTTCACCATATCAAAATAAAATCTTTTTAAAACTTTTTTTACTAGCGATTTGTTCAAATATTTAATACATTTCTTATTTATGAAAGTATAATAAAAAGTTACACATATGGGAGCAGGAAGTTTAAGGAATAAATCAAAAATGATTCATATAAAAGCATTTTTTAGCATTTTTCGATATATTTAATCGGTAAAAAATATTTCACGTAAAAGTAAATACATTCATTGGAGCATCTCGCTTTCTTATTTTTTTTTAAAAAAAAATTCATTTCAAGAAGTATTCGTTAATTTTTAGTATTGTGAATGGTCTAGAGTCGGTGTCGAATTTTTTTCCCTTCAGACCATATTTCTTACAGAATTTTTAGTTTCCATTCTCTTTTATAAACTCAATCGGTAATGACGTCAGCTTTATGTTCACTTCCGTATAAGCGTGTGTCTGTTTCATTGTAATTGTGATGATTTTTTAGATGATGGGATATAATTTATTTAGTAGCAAAAGTTCTTTAAATCTCCAATTCTAAGAAATAGGATAAAAAATTGCGATTGGAAAAAAGATGATTGTGTTTCTTTGTTACTTTTTTTTAAACAAAGTATCATTTAAAGCGCTTCCAAAGTATTTAATCAACTTTTAAACAACCTTTTAAAGTAGAGTTGTGGAGTTTTTTAAAGACACGTGCTCCTCTATATTATTGAATTTAAATATCTGTTATCACAGTAGTATAATATATATATATTTATATATATATGTATGTATATATATATATATATATATATGTATATATATATGTGTAAATATCTTTTTTATATCGAATAATATAAAATATAAAGAAAGGGCGACAGATGTTTCTTACGAGCAATACCACTCGTTAATTTCAATATACATCGTTCTTTTTAAATTTTTTTTATTTTTTTTTTATCAAAAGCATAAATTATTTCAATGTAATATTCACATATCTGATAATGGAAAAATCTCTTTCATTAATTTCTGTATCGAACATTTGTTGTATAATAAGGCAAACGAGTTACTTTCAGCACGTTGACCAAAAACGAAAGTTTTGCAGAAAAGTTAACGTTATTCATAATATTCCATTATATTATGCAAAATACACATGAAATTAGATGAATTATTTTAATAAGTGTATCAGTGATGCTACAAGACGAAATCATCTGAGGAAAGTAATTCAAAGTAATTGGACTATTTGATCCACATATTTTCGCGCAATCTAATTAACGAAAAACTATAAAGGGGATTACTACAACTAAGGTTAGATTTAAGAGAAAATTCTGTTGCTTAGAAGAAATTACGCTGCAAAAATATATTCGTTTGCTTAAATAAAGAAAATCAGACGAGGCTTGAAAAATTAGACTATTTCATGAAAAAAATGAAAAAAAATAACAATAAGTAAACTTTATTTTATAGCCGTCGTTATACAGCAGACCGAATTAATTTTGGATTTACTACTACTAATGTTCAACTCCGTAGCTTTGTAATTTTGAACCCAATCCAGAAGACAAGGAAACTTCTGGATCATTTCCCCCAGAGGTATAATTTGTTATGAGAGCGAATAATTTGTAGGAACGTATAGTTTGTTTGTGACTCGACAGATTTAACGTATAATAAGTATAATGAAATCAATGGGTTTTATGGTAGAATACGCAAAAAGTGTAAAGTAAATAAGAAAAAAAATATCAAAGAAATAATCATAAACAAACAAATAATCGCCATGAATTATTTTTGTTCTAAGGATTGAACTTTCACGAATTATGCGTCAATATTAATAGTTAAGAGGTTTGGCCTTTATTAATTAGTGATCAGTATTAATTAAATTGCGTAATGAGTCACAAAAAAAACGTATTTACTTTGAATAAACACATTCCTTTGACGACAGATTTAAATTTTTGATCATCAAAATGATAGTTTAACTTTTTGCGTATTCCACCATATCTCGAGAACATTTTAAGCAAGCTAAAAACTTTTCGAATTCATTTATAAAATTCGTTTTTCCAAAGATTTAAAAGTTATTTTTCATATTTACTTTTTTCTTTCTCTTTTTGTTTAGATAATGGTCAAAAAAATTTGAATTTCAAGGTTTAAAATTTTTATATTGCTTGAAACTACTTAATTTTAAATGTCAAAATAAAAATTTGATTGAATAGTTTTATAGAAATGCAAATTCAAAATACCAGTTTCTTGAAATTCTGTAACACAAGAAGGTATTCCATGAAAAATACTTTTTGTATGGATATTGGGAATGGTGAAATCAAATATGTTATCTATTTTTCTCAAATATGTTGCGCATTACATATGCATGCTTTCTCTAACTTACTCTCTCTTTCCCCAATATACCTTTGCATGAAATAATGATTTAGTGGCACTGAAGAATTTTTGAGATTTCCAGTTATGAAGTTTTTTGTTCAAAAGAAGCTTCCTATATTTTTTTAACTATTCATATCATTTATCATTTATTTCCCTCTTCAGAATACTTTATCAAAATAAAGATATCAAATAATAATTTTTCTATTGATTTTGTGAGTTTTTGAATTCAATCCATAGATATTATCTATTTTAAGAGCCTGCTTCCTATAATTAAACTTTTTGACACTTACTACAGTTTGCAAACAAAAAAAGAAAAAAAAAGGAAGAAAAAAAGAAAACTGATAAATTATCGGTTTGGTATCAGGTATATTGGTAGTTTGCTGTGCTTAAATTGGGTCAGACGATGCTAAATGATTGGGGCATCCAAATAAGTTTGGCAGCAACAGATTTTGTTTTTAAATCCACATAATTTTATTCTGTGCATAAAGTAAAGTTGTAAGAGATATTTATCACACACAATATTTATGTCACTGAAGATATTTACTACTTTAATCACTGAATATATTTATCATTTTAAAAATATTACTGCAGACATTTATCAGACTAAAAATATCACTGACGATATTTATTACTTTAAAAATATCGTGGAATATATTTATTACTTTCAACAAAAGGCTTTGTCAGGAAGATTTAGGTATGGTTCTTTCAAAGATAAATGGAAAAACTGAAAAAAGCTTCATTTCGTTATTTTGTTCGTTAAAAAAAGATGATTAACGTAATTGATAGTAATGCTAAGTAGTACGTTTTTAGCAAGAAAGAAGTTTCAAATCTAGGTCACATGTTCTTGATAAAATAAATAGAAAACTTTAAAACCTTGCATTTCGATGTTTGTAATTATCGAGGCAAATAAGGAGGATAATTAGCATAACTGACTGTGCTAAATAACGCTATTTTACCAAGACAGGCTCCTCAAATTAGGATTATGCGATAAGGGTTTTCTTTTGATGCTTTGTAATTATTTGAAACAATTAAGGATAATAATTAATTCCCAGAAATACCAAATAACATATTCCAACCGAAATGGTAGTTTCAAACTTGAACCGTATGCTCTTCATTAAATAACAAGAATTAATGAAAAAAAGTCTTTTTTTTGATACTTGGTAATTAACGAATCAACAACAATGCTAAATAGCTTATTCTCATCAATTACCATCATTCATTTGGAGCAGCATAAATTATTCCGACTCTTGCTCCATTAAGCCCTGACGAAATGAGTTCGTACAGGTGGGCCAACTGGCCACCGTTATCGGCTTGTTAGACATAAAACAAAAATCATTGATTTTTAAGAAAGAATACAAAGTGAAACCTGATTTTGTTATAAGTGAGTGGAAATTCAAGACGCGTTGTGTTTTGAAAAATACTTATATTTAATAATGTGTGATACCTCAATTGTTCTTGATGACTTTATGTACTCTATCTGGTATAGATTTTAAAACTTTTTTTCTATCAAATACTAAATTGAACTTTTTTCATTAAGTATTTTCAGCAGGTTCCAGGAATACCTTCTTATGTTGTGTTCTTAACAATTGTTAACGTAATTTATTTTTGTCCATTTTAAGACCCCAGACGAATTAAGTACTGGTTAAGTATTGCGTTTCCACGCAAAAATTCCACCTGCAAGAAGGAATAAAGTAAATATTCATGTAAAATTATTTATGATGGTGTTTTTGTATCCTAAATGATTGAAAACTAGTGGAAGGAGCAATTTAATAATAATAATAAAAAAAAAGACAATATTGTTTGTCTACTGTAAGAACTCCTCCCGTCACTGCTATGGAAACAGGAATAGTGCATTTCAGAGAGAGGGTAGCTTCTCTTCACTTCACCTAACACAGTAGAACGAAGAAAAAGATTCCCTTTCTCTCTCCAACCTGAGACAAAATCTGTCCTAAACAATTACCCTACACCCCTACTTGAAATAGTCATACCTTGTTACCATAGTCACCGCCAAGGGTTCAGCCGAATGGCTAGGGGAGTTTTTACCTTAGAGAAGTTATACAAATAAATAAATAAAAATAAATAAATAAAAATAAATAAATAAATATCTCAGGATTTTATGTGAAAAATTGGAGAAAATGAAACTGTTTTTATTTGTATTTCTAGGCCTGTGTAATCTGTTGAGTAAGCTAATTTTTTGTCTTCGTTTCTCAGTTTGAACTCTGTATATTGTCTTGTGCAAAGTATATTGAGTGACAATTGCCGTGAAAGTCAGGATTAAGCATTTAATAATAAAAAATATTCACTTATTCATAAAATCCTTACGGGCAGGGGAAGCCACATCTTAGGAGAATCGAGTTTGCAATTGTGGCAATTGTGGCTTGTCTTAAATGATACTATGTTTTACTTCAAACTGCACAAAAAGAAATTTAACTTACGTACTAAATAAACTGAAGGTTTTGAATGCTGGGAAGATGAGCATGGTGAGTGGAGAATATGGAAACACACTGTTCCACACACACTGTAAGAAATTCAATTTGTGGTCAAAAATACGGGACTTAGGGTACGCGTACGATTGTCCGTAAAATCCACTTTCATCGTCATGGAACAAAAAAGTTGATGCACCGTAATTTTTACACTAATAATCACAGAAAAATCTCGGAATCACTCTAATTAAATAAATATTACTTTAAAAATTACGGTATATTATTTAACAGTGAAAATTGAATTATGAAAAGATTTTGCGGTAGATGCACCCAAAGGGCCGGTACTTTATACCGTAATTCGATCTAAAATTTTTTCACAAAACTCCCATAAATCTCATCTTTTTGTGACCTCAGCACACGATGTATGGAATACTTCAAGTTTGGTAATTCCAGTTGTTATAGTGTAGAAGCAGGCTTTTTCTCTTATGAAGGCAAATATTAAGTAGCAATTCACTCATGTCCATGCTGTTATAGGAAGTCTTGTATATTTACTTTTTATCTTTCAAGATTTGTTCATGGAGATCAAAGTACATTTACCTATCTTTGCTGCCTATCTTTGCCAAAAGCTTACACGTTTTGCCAGGCCTTTTTCTTTAAGTGAACGAGAACCAATTAGACATTCTGAAAAGTTGTTGTTGACATCTCTGTCAAAAATAGTATAAATATAAGAGTATGTAAATAATAAATCAAAATAAAATAATTGCTCAACACTTAGCAACTTATTCAAAGTTCAAGACATTCACTTAGTTTTTTGTTTAAAAAAATGTTTTTGTTTTTGCCAACTGGAAGTGAAATGTAATTCCTACATTTAAACAAAATGCAGTATCGAAAACAGTGAATATTAAAAACTATTATCACTTTACTATAACTGTTATACTTGTAGTATAGTCCTTTTTAATTCTAGAAAAAGGGTATCTTGTTTAATAAAATTTCTGCATATATTTATATTTGAAAGAAAATGTCAATCAGGGCCTTTTTATATGATTATTTCATATTAAATTATTTATAATTTATGGTATGATATAAAAACCACACAATACTATTTTTTATGCTAGTATTTTCATTTTCAAAAGCCTAAGAGATTTTTTTAATAATTATAGTAGTGATTTAAAATTTGGTTTGTATATTGCTCATTATATATTTAATGAAAATTGGTCTGCATTTTTTGTAACTATATTAGTTTATTATTATGATAAGAAACTAGGTGTGAAGTCATTTTTAAAAGTTGTTTTGATAAATTAAAGTAATATTTATATATATATATATATATATATAATTTTTTTAATTAATTATATTTGAGTACCCATTCCAATGTGACAAAAATTGAACAAGAAATAAAATTTTCAAAAATTTGCAAACATTTTTAAAAAAATTGAATTTTTAAAATCGGTACTTGTTTCAATTTAATTACTTGTGAAAGTGATATTTCAAGTTAGATGTAGTTTTTATGATATCATTTAGAACATATGAAGAAAACGTAATTTTTTTTATTTAGGTACCGTATCCATTTAAAGATTTTAGTTTATAATATAGAATTTTCTTTGGGCGAGACTGACTCCAAACTGTTTTTTTGCAATGTATTGTGTCATTAGTAGCAATCTACAATAACATGATTGCTCACAGGCGTGAAAAATTGGTTTCTTATCCAAACCTGATTTATGGCCCCCATAACATTTAAAACATCGAATTTCTCGGTTGTCTATATCTTATCTGTTGTTATTAGAATTTAGTAAAATGAATGGAGTTTACTTTTTTTTAACAATTTTGTGTTACCTCGGATGTTTTTTTTTCTTTTGCGACTCTTTTACATTGGTAACAAATCTTTCATACAATATTTTCCTCCCTTTAAAATAGAAATTGGGACGGTTTGCTCAACTTTCCCATATGCCTATTTTTCCCTTCTGCACACTGCAAATCGCCTATCTACAAAGCTGAACTTAATTATATGACTTTTAGCAGTTCATCAATTGTTTCTGCTTTTTGGTTTCCAACGGGAGCCATGCGATTTTATTTCTTTTCAATTATGTTGCTATTTCCAACTAATCAAATGTAATGTATTCTCTAGTGACGTCAGCTAAGATATCTATTAAAAATTCCGTTTTTTTTAAAAAAGAAAAAATTATACATATCTTTGTAATTTAGCATTGCTTGAGTATCATATGTTTCTTGACTCAATACTGGTTGATAACTGTTATATTCGGCAAAAAAGGTTATTCCTTTTTTTATTAAAGGTTTGCATTGTACTTTTTTTGAAGGTTAAATCTTTTGATGGTTCACAATTTTCAGCCAGGAGAAACTTTTATTTAATGTTCAGTAACTATTTAATTACTTATATCTATGCAGACGTATTCTACCAAGTTCTTCATAAAATAAATTAAATGCCTTCTCAGAATGCAATAAAAATAACTTATATTATAAAAAAAAGTGTTGAATAAGTCAAAAGAATATCGAATCATACTGAGAACAATCGGCGGTATTTATAAAAATGACTTATGTATTGAAAGGTCTTAATAATTTAGTACTGTAATTGATTTAATAGAACATATTTCTTCTTTAGTCCCGCTCATTTACTAATCCATATATTCAATAATTCCGGAATATAAAGTTTATAAATTTATTGCCATTTAATTTAATTCACGATTGCATTGTTTCAAGAAATTATATTCTTAAGTCAGATTTTTTTATTATTGAGAAGTAATTAAACGCGATTTTTCTTACACATTTTATTTTAAATTTTAGTTTTTACAAGAAAAAATATTTTATAAATATACGATTAAAAGAGTGAAAGAGATTGTTCTATTTAAAAATAGGATTTATTTTTATCGATTAAACTGTAGACAAAATCATATTGACCTTTATTTCCTTGAAATTTCCTTGAAATTACCTCCTTATTACCTTTACTTTCTTGAAATATTTTGAATGGAAGGAATATTTTTTTTCTTCCATATTTATGTTTTTATGTAAAAATTCACAAAAAGTTTTTATTTGAAATTCCACTCAACTGTTCATTGCACTTTTCATAAAAAATCTAATTTTCGCTTCTTTATTAAGTCAATTTGTGTCCTATTTTTCATAAATAAACTTCAAATTACCAACTGATAAAATAAGACAGCAAATAGGACATTTCTTTTACTTTTTTCAATAATCCACCACTGAGTATTCACGTTTAAGAAATCCTGGTTGATTCAAAATCATATAAGAAAAATTTAATGTTCAGAAAGTTAAGAATCATTTAAACAAATTACCGATCTGACAAACAGTTTTCTATCTAGATGAAAATCATTAAAATTAAAAATTAATGACTACTTCTCAATTTTCAAATATTTTTATGAGCCCAAACAATATAGCGCTAATCTAAGTTTTTAAATATTAAAAGACCTGATTACAAATTTTTGTATAATTTTTTTTAAAGAAAAGTGTATTCGGAGAAATAAAATCTGGTAAAATTACCGTAGTGTATGGTAACGATGATTCTAATTAAAAAATATTGGTTATTCTGGTTAATAAAACCCAAATATTAAACCATTCCTTTGGTAATTTTTCCGTTCACATAGTAACGGCTTAACGGAAATTCTGGTTTTCGAAATTATTGCTCTCCTTCCCCCATATTTCGTAGAAAATACAAAGCTGAGAAGTAAATTCAACCAAATAAATGATTTTTAGCCGATGCTTTTAAGTATCATAAAAAAATTACCAAATTTTACCACATTTACCAAACTTTATCACTTATTATAAAACCATACTTAATCATGAATTTTACCAAAATCCTTACTAAAGCACTTAGGTAAAAATTACCGAGGTTTTTGGTGTTCCAATAGCGCCCGAATCATGATAAATTTTACTATATTCTGGTTGTTTTTGGCATGCTTTTTTCTCAGTGAAAGTTTTTTTTTAAAAAAATTTTTTATTCTGCAATCTTTCTATAATCAAAATCAACAGCTTTGACTGGAGATGAAAGAAACTGAAACTAACAGTTTCAAATATTTGTTAAGAACTCACTGCAGTTAAAAAAAATGGCATGCTATTAAAAAAAACACCTTACCTTCAAAGCCGAAACATCTTCAAAGAGTAGCCTTAAAAAGTAAACTAAAAAAGTTTGAAAAAAGAAGTTTAAACCAAAGAGGTAATTTCGGAAAATCCCTAAATGCTGTATTGCACATCTGAGTTGTAGCACTTTTTGTTAAAGAGTTGAAATTCATTAAATGGAATTAAAATGCACTGTCAGCAAATAATTAATTTGTATAAAAAAGAAATATACACTAAGATATAAATTAATTTCTTCAAAAGATTACTGAATACAAAAAATTATGTTTATCTGTTATATTAAATGTTAAAAGATGACCTAAATTTTTCTTCTTTTTCAGGCAGATAGACAAAGAAGAATAAAAATTTTTTTCAAATTGAAATGAAAGATTTTATCTTCTATTAACATATTTAAGAAGTAAATTATTTTTTTCATAAGCAATACAGGATAAAAACAATCTTTTCCATGAAATTTGGGAAAGGTATCTTTAAGGTCAGATTTTAATTTCTTAAATGCAGTACGTCTGAAATTTTCTTTTTCTATAACGAAATCTGGTTTTATTGTATCATTGGTGATTTCACTATTAAAAAGATATTTTTTTGGCAACATAACAGACAATTTAATTTTTGTTCCATCTGTGTAATTCAATCGAACTTTTTCGGATAAAGCAAGCCTATTTAAGGAGGATAGAGATATAAACATCTTTTATTATTAGAATTAAAATCCCACATGTTTCATTATTTAAAAAAATTATATTTATTCCCTTTCTAATGAAGAAAAAATTTACCTAAATTAGTGATTTAAGACATAGTTTGCTTGGTTTTCTAGCTCAACTGCGACTTTTTTGGAAGATTTTTTCCTTATCTATTTTAATAAATCTAAGAAGATATAGCGCAAAAGCTAAATATGTTATCTCGTGATATTTAAAATGTGCACACTTCTTAAATTTCACTGTTATTTGAATTTTATGTTAAAATTTCTTTTTTAACTCTTAATATTGTAAAAGTAAAAAAAAAAATTGACCCAAGTTTTTTTCCCTCTTTTTCAAGTGGTTAAATAGAGAAGAATAAAATATTTTTTAAAGCGAAAAAAAAAAAAAATTAGAGCCTCATATATATTTTAAATAGAATGTTAAAATATATATATATATTACAGATATTTAAATTTTTTAAATGCCAATAGTAATATATCATCAGTTATATCAAAAACTAAAAGCATCAATTTTTTAAAGTTATTAAATTTTGAAATTTCTCACAGAGGATATCTTATAATTTTTTTTCTCTTTTGCCTTTACAACAACACAGAAAATTCAACGAATTCATGCATTTAAACAGAGGGGATGACTCCCCCTCTTTGGTAGTCCAATAACCTGAGCGAGAAGTTAAGCACTATATTGCAGAACAGTTTAACGAGAAAGTATACCGCACACCCTTGGTCCCTTTGCAGGCTGATGTAAGTGGTCATCCACCAGCTCATTGACAGCTACCAGTGATGTTTGATAACGGTAATCTACTGTGAACCGGCGTCTTAACGATTAACCCACTGCGGGTCATTTTATCTTAGAAAAAATGATGTGATAAAAATTAATCACATTAGGTGCGCAAGTTAATGTTTAAATGAAAAACTAACTTATACTTTACGTCCACTTCCGAGTCTCCCTGTTTTCCGGTAATCATCGATCCACTGTTTCTAAACTAGCATCATTGTGCTGCTGTTATGTAATTCTTTATGGTGTTGCATTTCTTACAAACACGAGTTTATTATGTTTTAAATGGGACGGGAATCATTTTTGAAAAATGCTTGCATTGTTTTGAAATTCTTTGAGCTATTGTACTATGCAATAAGCATTCTTAAATAGTTCGCAAATCTTTTACGAATTTTCTAAGTTTTTTTTCAAAATTTTTTAAAACTTAAAGGAAGAAATTGGCGTTTCTAATCCGTGATGATACAGAAATTGTTATGTTTAATTACGAAAAATATTTATTTTTTTAAAATCAATACTTCGATTCCTTTAGTATTTCTTACTATTTTAAAATTTTTATAGTATTCTGAAATTACAAAATTTATATTTTTTATTATTCTTTTAGAACAAAATCTAAAATTAACATTTGTTTGAATAATTTTTGCAAAGTTCTGAAATAAATTAAAATAATAAACACATACTCATAAATTACTAAGATCAATATATTTCAAGGTTCATGCAAATGTTTTCAGTAAGTATATCAATTTAAAGAGGTTAAAACATTAGAATACACATGAAGAATATAGCCTTCAAAATTTTAGCATTACTTGCAATTCAATACAAAAAAAAAACTTTTCTCGTGTTCTAATTGATCGTAACACGTAGTTTTTTTCCCCATTTGTAAAAAAATAAATTGTATTATTTTAGGAATTAAAGAAATTGTGACGTTTTTAAGATAATTTCTTTTTGGGATTTCCTTCTTAAAACTTTTTGAAAATTTGTATTTTTTAATTATTTATTTGCTGTTTCATCATCCTAATTAGTACACAACGCCTTGGGGTGGGTCTTGGCCATCTCCAGAACATTTATACAGTCAGATCTTTCCCATTCAATACCCTAACGACTCTATAAAATAGTGTTAAACGTGCTATTTGAAGCTTAAAAAAATAAAACTTAAAGAGCCTTTAACTTGAAGATAAGTCACAATTTTATACGATACATGTACTATCATACCCTAAAATTTTTTATCTTTGCCTTAAAACGAACAATTAACTGAAATAAAAGAAGGAAAAAAAAATCACCCATTTTGCAAAATTTTTCCACTGAGAGGAAAATTTATTAAAATAAATGAATAATTTTCAATTTTTGTAAATTTTTGTGAGCCCAGACAATGCTGCGTAGGGATATCGTTTCAAATAATAAAAAAAATTGATCACAAACTCTTTTCATTTTCGCAAAACTATGGCTTTTCTTCATATGACGTTCTGTGCCATTTCAATTATTAGCATAGAGGGTGCTGGTTAAAGATTTAGAAAACTTAACCTAACAGTCATAAATAACTGTTATAATCTCGCAACCAGTTATAGAAATAGCTTATTATTCGCAAAAAAGCGTTATTCCAAGAGATGACTGAGCCTTCGAAATGCAGTTTCTCTAAGTTTTAGAACCCCTCAACTTATGTTTGAAAATCTCAATCGTTAGGCTTATTGTTTCGAAACTGAAAATACAAATTTAGATAAAATTAGGCCAATTTTTTTTTATTCTGTTTAATTTTATAAATTTTATTACATTAGTGTCCTTGGATTTTTGTAAACTTCCCAATTTATTCTTCTTTCTATTTCTCTTTACAGTAATTTGTTTTTCGTTCATTATTTTTAAAAAAAAGCAACAATTGGAGATATATGGTTTGATTACAGTTCCATGAGCACAAAGTAAAGGATTTTTCTAGCGTTTTATAATCAAAATGTTGTAGACTGGAGGACGAAGAGAATAACCTCTAAGCGCGCTTAAGTGCAATGAAAATGATATGTTTTATTGCCCTCAAACGTCCGTTAATAAAATATAATATTCTTCTAATTCGTATTCTACTCTTTTCTTCTTTATTTCTGTTGCGATTGCGAAGCAAGATCGCAAATAACTCGTTCGACTCATAAAGTGATTCCTGGCTCACGTACCTTAACGGATTATGCGCATATTTCTGTCTCTCAAAATATTTCATATGACTGCTTTATGCTTCCATTCAGAACTTTTTGTTTTGTCTTTTCTACTTAGGATATCAGTCTTTGCTGACACATATATATTTTAAAAATATTAGTCTTAGTTCAGTTAATTTAAGCGTTAACTGAACTTATTTTTTCTTTTAAAAAATGGCAACAGTTGCAATTTTGGAGCATATTGAACCATAATATCGCTCAAATTTTCTGCATTCTTAATATGGTGCTTAGTTGAGCCTTATTAATGCGATTCTAAAATTTGGTTACACGTTACTATAGTTCCTCTTGAACGAAAACGTAGTTTAATTTAACAGTTGCCCCAAATTTGCACCGTAATATTGTTACGTGTACTGTTATTATAGTTTGACACTAAATCGATTTATTTTAGAGTATGCCATTTTACTAAGAAAATAAATTAAAAACAGCCAAAACTGTTAGCCTTAGCACAGATTCTTAGCATTTTAATGAACAAAATGTTTTGGTACAATCTAATTTTTTTATGCGACAATTTTGTTGGTTTTCACATTTTAATTGTCCAAAAGTTATATGTAAAAATGTCTGAAAATCCCCATCGTTTGAAGTTTTGGATCGTATTGAAACATAAAATCGTTTGAATTCACTGTAACTTTAATATGGAGTTAAATTGGATCATTAATATGGTGTTAAATTGAACCATGTTGTCGTACTTCTTAAAATTGATTACATGATGCTATGGTTCAACTTGAATGAAGCAATTTAATTTAACACCTTATTGAGGTTGCAGAAAATTTGCACCATAATATGGTTTCTGGTACCGATATTATGATTATGGTATAACGTTGAACTGAATTCTCTGAAAGTGTAGTTAATGATAACACACGGCATCGTAACTGTCGTACATTTGATTGAAAGTTAAAATATTGATAGTTTCATTTAATTTTCATGATGCAATACAATATTTTGGCTGTTACCTTTAGTAAAATTTATTATTTATCTCAAATATCAATTTGTTTTGTGCTGGCTAGAAACAGTTTTTTTAAAGTACCTTGTTGTTGAATACAGGATGCAAGTTTTGTGGTGTTAGCTTGTAAAAATGCATTTTTCTTTTGCTTACTGTACGGTAATAAATAGTTAATTTTTTAAATTTTTTATTAATAAAATTTCATATTTATTATTTAATTTTCAGTTGAATAAAATTATCGTACTTTTTAAACTTGATTACACGATACCACGTTTCAACTAGTACGGAAATATGGTTCGATTTAACACATGATTATAGCTGCCAAAAATTTTTATAATTGGTTCAATGTTGAACCAATAATTTCGCATGCAAGTTGGCTGATGCAAGTAACTTCTTGCAATAAGCTCCAGATCCAAAAAATGAATCAAATTAATTTGAATTATAGCTAATTAGATACGCAAAGATCTTCATTTTAGTGATTTTGTTATAGAAAGATTATTATTACATCAAAAGTTCAATGAAAGTTCATCATTGAATTTAAAGAATAGCTCTCTCTTTTAAAATCACAACCTTAATAATAGTGTTTTTATGCCATGCTCTAAGGTATCATGATAAAATTGCTAAATTTTTCCAGATATACCAAACTTTATCACATATTATGAAAACATATTTTACTGTTAATTTTACAGTAATCATAATCAAGGAGCTTCGGTAAAACTTACCGAGATTTTTGTTGTCCCCATAGTGCCAGAAACACTGTAAATTTTTTCCCATTCCGGTAATTTTGACCAAATTTTTTTTCTGAGGGTAAATTTATTCACCATTTTTAGGCAGGATAATTTGTTATCACACTGTCAGAATGTGACAAAAAATGTTGAATTAATTGTTCAATAAAATAATTGTGAATATATTCTTTAATTGTGTTAAAATGGTTTACACAGGCAAAGAATAAAGTTTACCAAATTCAGAATATTGTCCGCCAGTCTAAAATCATTATAATACTTAGCAAACCCACCAATTTTTTAACAAAAATCCAGTTTACTTTCAACTGCATTAAAAATTAAAATAATCAAATGGTGAAAAAAATCCCTTGTTATGTAATTAATTTTAATCAGTTAAAACTTAAACTATATCAAGTTTAAAATATATCAGTCAATCATTATCATAAGAAATAAATCCTCTGATTTTTCACAAAAGTTTTGTTTTAATTATTTTATGATCAAATGGTGAAAACAATGGTGAAAATAATTGTAATATTAACTAATTTTAGTTAGGCAAAATATAAACTATTCCAAGTTTGAACAATAACTGTCAAAAATTATCATAATAAAAAGTAAATCCACCAATTTTCAATAAAAGTGTTGATGATTTAATTTGTAAATAATCCAATGGAGTTATTAATCAGTAATTATGTTAGCAAATTTTAATTAGAAAAAGTACAAAATATTTTAAGTATGAACGATGCCATCAAAATGTCTTCCTAAGAATTAATTCTTCAATTTTCAACAGAAAATTAATGCTAACTAAAATATTTTAAAATTAAATTGTGAGCACATTCACTAGCTAGTGCGTAGATATGTTCACCATTACGTTCAAAATCTGTTTTAGTTAGCAGAAAATAAACTATTCAAATGTGAATGATAATAGTCCAATATCATCACAATAAGTAAATCCATTAATTTTCCACGAAAATTGATGTTTGCTTAGTAATTGAATAATAAAATAGTTAGCATAATTACTAATTATGCTTATCTAAGTCAGGTAAAAAATTAACTATTCCATGTTCAGACGACAGCATTTGAAAATCATTTCTAAAAATAAATTTAAAATAATCCCTAACTCATTTTTAAGCCTGATTAATAGCAGTAAAAAATCCTCATAATTAAAATTAAATCTATCAATTTCTCACAAAAATCGTTGTTGACTTAATAATACAATGGTAAACATAATTGCTAATTATTTTTTACTAGTATTAACCTCGTAAAGATTGGGCAATTTCCACGTTAGAAGAACAGTACTTCATCTTTAGAAGTAAATCCAAGTTGAAGATATATTTTTTTGTCATCAGAGAGATATTTCCTTTTCTTTATGACTACCCTAATAAAAGACCGCGTGTGTTTTTAGGGTAGGTCAATAATCCCAGCAAAATATAATCCAAAAGAGATATCCTCTCCCTGAGCGCATTCCATATTATGTTAGCTTATAGCTCTAGATGAGCTTCAAGAAATACGTCACGCGATATTGGAACATGAGGGGAAACAATTTATTAGGGATATTACCACTGACAACACTCAATTAATGCTCATCGGTGATTTCCGGACACAAGTATATCTTTATACAAGAATTCAGTTGTGGTGGGGCAATATTTTTTTGTACATTGAGGTTAAGAGATATGTGTCCTGGCTATTTATCACATCTAACCTGTTTACTTGATATGCATTGTCGTGGGATTTTTCAAGTTCTCATTTTTATTATTATTGTAAAAGATAACAGTTTTTATTCAATACTATTTATTAAATTTATTGAGACGTTTCAATCAAATCTGCGAAATTCGTGAAGCATGAATTAGGAATAATTTTAATATTAGAAAACATTTAATTACTGTGCTTTTATTTTCAGTTTATTTACTACAATTTTAAATACTATTGTTCATTAATTTTTAAATTCTTTTGAAAATTATAAACTCATTTATAGATTTTTTAGACTTATTAATGGAATTTTGAAACTTATTAATGAGATTTAGAAACTTGTTTATGATATTTTGAAAATTATTTATAATTTTAAAAGTACCATAACATCTATTTTGTGTGAATTAAAGTGAAAAATTTAACGTTTTCTCCTTCAAAACTTCTTAAAATGGACTTGGCTAATTTTTGAATTCTCGCAGTTTCAGGTGATTAATTACTTACTTATTTGTGATTCGAGAAATCATTATTATCCTCTATCATTTTTAAAGGAGAAAGAAATATTTAAGGGAGTGTTCATACTCTTTGGGTTAAAAAAAGCTAATTATTATTATTAATATTAAAATTATTATTATTTTTGTTAATATGTATAGCGTTTGTCAAATCTTAATACATTGTGTGATATGATAATATTTGTGCTCTATGTTGGTAATTATAAAATTTAGGGGTGCACTATTTATAATTGTGTCACCCACACCCGTACCACTTAGCACCCGTATTTTTGAATATCCAATGCTTTCATTAATTAAAAACTCAACTATCTGCGCCATAATAAGTTGATAACAACGCTTAATATTTTGCGAACAGAAAGAAATATTTAAGGTTGTATTCGTAACCATTAAGTTTAATAGTAATAACAATAGTAATAATGATAATGATAATAATAATAATAATTATTATTATTTAACTCAAAGGCTACGAATACACACATAATTACCCCTTTCCATTTGCAAAATGCTAAGTTATATAATCAACTATTATTATTATTAATAATAATAATAATAATAATTATTATTATTATTACCCTTTTAAATATTACCTTTTGTCAAAAATGATCTTTAGCAATATGTAGTGCTAATGTTTATGTACTATGCATCTGGTGGCATATTTTGAATACATAATGACTCAATTAATTAATAGTTTAGCTGTTTGCGCTATGATTAATAATAATATTCTGGAGATGAAATCGTATTGCTAAAATTTCTTTCTAATTGATTTTAGGAAGCGGATTATTCAAAGAAAAAACAAACAATCATTCAAAGAATTTTTCATTGTATCTAAAACATATGTGATATTTTTGCTTTGAACTCATGATGAGATATCACTGTTATGGTATACAGGTGTTTTTCATATCCTTGCCGAAAGCCGCCCACAAACGATGAACACCATATTTTAATTATTTTGTACGGATTACACTGCTTGGAGTTTATTGTGACCAATATCTTAACAAAGAGGAGGAAGTTTGTCCTTAAGATTATTCTTAATTCCAAGAAAATTAATTGTTGTATTATACTTCTTTACAAAATGACCGGGAACAGAAGATTTGATTTTATTAATAGCTCTTCTTCGTCAACGAAAGGCGAATGCATTAATGCGAATGTGTGGTATGTTTCTGAAAATGAATAAAAAATTATCTTTTGACTATTTACTGTAACATAATTTTAAATATTCTATTATTATGTTTTCATTCATAAAAATCTGTCGTTATGTAAGTATTTAGAACATTAGTATACATTAGTAATATAAATAAAATATTTTTACATAGGTACAGAAATTTATTTAGTAAAAATTGATAAAGCTAATACCTTGATATTAAGCGCCGAATTTATTTTAATAAGAAACTAATGAATTTTAACATTTTTGCAGGTGAATTGGCAGTATTTAAATTTTAACATAATACTTGACAAAAATTTTGATACAATACTCTGTTTAAGTAATTATTTGATTGAAAAATTTCATTTTTTACAATTAGAAAGTAAATTTTCAGAAGAAAATCCGTACACCGAGAAAAAAGAGCATGGTCAAAATTAAAAGAATATGGTAAATTTACCATCTTTCTGGTCCTATGGAAACACCAGAAAGCTCGGGGATTTTTACAGTAGCGCTTTAGTAATGATTTTGGTGAAATTAACAGTAAAATATAATGTTATAGTATGTTATGAAATTTTGGCAAATGTCGCAAAATTTGGTAATTTCATTATGATACTTTAAAGAATGGCACAATAAACCATTTATTTGGTTAAATCTACTTTTCAATTTAAGTATTTTTTACTATGTGCGGTAATAAGAAAAATAATTTTGAAAATCCGAATTTTTGATAAATTGTTATCATATGAGCGAGAAAAATTGTAAATGGAATAGTTTAAATGCCATATATTTTAGTTTTCTTTGTTTTATTATCAGAATTTCGTTTTTTTCTCTTTTTGAAATTTTTTTTTTACCAGAAATGCCGTTTCCATACAGTACGATAATTTTACCAGAATTCATTTCTCCGCGTAGGTTTGCATAAAATTTTCTGTGTTGTAACTTCAAAAAATTATGATATAATAATAATGATAACAATTTTAATAATAAAAACAATTTTGATAATAAAAACAATTTTGATAATAATAATTTCGATAATAATAATAATAATATAGATAATAATAATAATAATATCGATAATAATAATAATATAGATAATAATAATAATAATATAGATAATAATAATAATAATATGGATAATAATAATAATAATATCGATAATAATCATAATATAGATAATAATAATAATAATATAGATAATAATAGTTTTAATAATATTGCAGCAGAGAAAGGTTTATTTAAGTAGTTTAAATCATTTAAAAGTTATTGCCATTAGTTTATCATTTGAGGATTGAATACATATTAATTTATTGTCTACTATCACAAACGTTTTAAGCAGGTGATTTTACTTCATGTTAGCCATTTGCCACTACCTTAATAAATCAATTAATATGAAATTTAGTGTACAAATTTCATATTAATTGATGTGATATTCAGTAATGACCTATCACTCTAATATTTTCAGTTTTAAACTTAGAAATTAAAAATTGCTTTTAGAAAGGATTAGAATTTAGTAAAGGGGGAAACTTATTCGAAGAAAATTTGATCATAACTTTAGATTATCTATTAGTAATATTGGCAATATATTTTTGCAATGTAAAACTTTGAATGTAAGGAAATATTACTGAGTTTTTAAAATCAGTATATAGACAAATATTATTACATTGTAACATTAGATATGTATGTTTTCGGTTTGTAAGTAAATATTGCATGGTAAAAGTCGGTATATATGGTTTCGATATGTAGCCAAATAGTATTGCTGTATTTAAAATACTTTAGTTAAATCATTAAATAAGGTGGTTTTAATGTTTATGGTTAAATGATTTTAACAAGCAGCTTTCTACTGTCGTTTCCTAAGACTGTTGCTTAAAAAACTCACTAAATATGACTTAAAATAATTTTTCATTGAGCTCTTCAATTTATAAATAATTAAATTTATTTAAAATAAAAATGTCTAATGTTTTTTTAAATGCTATCTTAAAGTTAAAGTAAGATGACAGTGTTAGAAATAAGGGGAAGGAACATTGATCTTTCTTTTCAGTGAAACAAAGCATGCATATACCTATGAATAAATATTACACATTCTGACACAATTAGAATTCTCACAAAAACACAGCTACCCTTAAAAGGTCGCATTTATGAATATGATTTGAGACAATACTGAAATATTCGGTATTAAACAAGGTCATTCATATTTAAATATTATGCGTAATTTTCATGAATTAAGCCCATTGTTAAAATTTTATAATTTAAAGCTCATATTGATTAAGATTTTAAAATATTTAGATAAAAGCTTGTTAAAGTAGAATGAAAATAATGAACGCTATTTAATTTTAATTAAAACATGTTTCAATTAGCTAAACTTTTAACTTCTGATTTATTTAAAATTTTTGTTCATGTTTAGTTTTAATAAAAGGCATATTTTAATAAAATTTTTTACTAAGTTATTTATTAATATTAAATATTATAATATTGTTAAATATTTTAGTTTATTCCATATACAGTGGTGTTCAAAAGGCTTCGGTCAGTATATTTTAATAAATTACTTCAGAAGTTGACTGCTTAACATAACTAATGCATAATCTTTTAAAAGATGCATATAAAAGCTGCATGGTATTAAGAGACAAATGATTTTTATCTCTTTTTTTATTGCAATCAAATTAAAATAAAAATATATTGACCGGAAACTTTTGCATGCGACTGTAAATCATTGCTGTTATTGACTTATTGATAAATATTATGAAAATTAAACTTGTAGAATGTGCAACTTGCAACTTGAATAAGTTTTGATCCAACGATAGTTTTACTTAATTCGAAGTAATTTTTGTGGTTTGAGGGGCCTACTTAAAACATTAATTAGTGCAGTTGATAATAACAACTCAGACAAAAGCAAAATATCCACATCAAGAGGATATACCTTTTTGCCTGGTTCTCATCTTTTAAATAATAAGAGACAGCTGAAAACTAGAAAATATGGTATCAGCAGTTAAGTTCAATATCTCTCTCACGAGATTAATGAAGTTCATTAAACTACATCTCTTAATGTTTTATATGTTGTTTTATAATAACTGCTTGATTTGATTATTACTGTTACGCTATAATAACTGACTGATATGAATTATTTGACTTTGTTAAAGTTTTTATAGACATATACGAGAAAACATAGATACAGCTTTATTACTACAGTACTATCATTAATTGATTAATTAGCTGAATGAATTCATATAAAAAGCAACAGTAGCTACACCAGGGGTCCCCAACCTTTTTGTACCTAAGAGCAAATATCAGAATATCGGTCTAATGGCGGGCACCATTTATTTTTTCAAGATAATTTTTTGGTTGGTAGACATAGGTAATAATGCACACTACATGTAATGCACAAAAAATTTGATCTTAAAAATTAATTTAATTTATGAATAATTAGTATTAATATTCTTGTTGAAAATAAATTATTACTAAATTACTTGCAAAATATACGAAGCATAAAAATTGCTTATAAATACATAAAATACAGTCAATGTGATCTTTAGCATTGCATTTCACTGGCCAGAGCTTCAGAATTGGGAGAATATGATGAAATTCCTGCTCGCAAGCAATCGTCAAGGTGTTTATCTGTAAGTCGTCGTGGTCTATATTTTGATTTTATGATAATCATTGTCGAAAGCAATGATTCACACAAGTATATGTGGAACCAAAAAACGACTTTATTTAATATGCTGCTATTTTTAAGAATGGAAATTTATTTCTGTATTCCAGAATTTCTCGTTTTTCAGATATAATAGTTTTGAGGATATTGTTATTCTGAAGATCCTAAATTCCATCTTCACTTTTTCTCAGCCTTACTTGAAGAAATTCTGAAATGTATGTTGCTATTTCGGTTACGTTTATTTGGTTGGTAAAAGGATTTACAAGAAAGGCGACCATAGGCTCGATGTTAATAAATTGTTGAAAGCGCTTTTCAAATTGATTTTGAAGTAATTGGAGGTTGATGACAAATGTTGATAAGTCAATTTAACTGTTGTCTATCATTTTTTTCATGTTTGGAAAATGCACAAGAGACTTCATTTTCAAATGTGATATCCACAAAACTAGCTTTGCTCCGAACGTGTTTATAGCCCCTATCATTCTTGCTATATGTTTATCCTTCCCTTCAGCTCCAACTTTAAATTATTTAGTTTTTCCTTTATGTCTGTTACGAAAGACAAATCTGATAGCCAAAGAGGATCTCTTAGTTCTAAAAATATTTGATTTTTGTCAGCAAGATAATTTTTAATTTCTTTAATTAAACGTATAAATCTATCAATATATCTTTGGAGATGGAGCTCGTTTTCCCTGGCGATTTCTATTTTGGTTGTGTTTATCATCAATATTGAAAAAGCAAAAAAGATTTGCATTGCATTTAATGGGAAAATGGAAAGCTGAAATATTTTATCGTTGGGCACAAGCAGCGAGCAGCGGGCTCATATAATGAACCTGATATTATTAACTTTATTAAACGACAAAGAATAAAATGGGCAGGCTACGTTATCAGAATGGACGAAGACCGTACCACAAGAAGAGTTTTCAATGCCAGACCAGTTGGCACATGAAAAAGAGACAGGCCGAATTTGAGATGGATAGATGACCTAGAGAAAGACCTTTTGGTCTTAAAAACAAAAAATTGGAGAACACTAGCAAAAAAAAAAGTTAGCCTGGAAAAAACTTCTTGAGAAGGTCAAGGCCCACCCTAGACTGTCGAGCCATTGATGATGATGACAAGCAGCGGGCTCACCTAGACCGATCGACGGGCGCCATGGTGCCCGCGGGCATAGAGTTGGAGACCCCTGAGCTACACTATTAAACGAAAACCCTTTTTCAGCACTAATATATGATTTTTCAAACGTATTTGTTAGATTTAATATCTTGTTTAGTTTGACATTCTAATTATACGATATTTATCTCTGGCTTCAGAACTATGAGACTAAATAAAGCCAACATATTACCAACGGAACTTTTTTTAAAGACAAAAAAGAGAAAATGAATAGATGCTACTACCTTTCATCACATCTAAAACGTTTCGTTAGTTGTTCTCTTTTGCGACATTTTTGATATCACTCAATATACGGAAGTATACTGGGGGGGGGGATGAAGTATACGGAGTATACTTATCTGTGTATTCATAGATATTATTTGCAAATGTCTTATTCTAGCACAATTTCCATTTTGTTTTAGTGATTCTTTTTGTAATTAGCATCATTGGTTTGTACAAAGCGTTATATCTACCAAGCGTTTTGCAAAATAATGTTCTCTACCGGTAAATTTAATTCATTTCATTTATTTATTATTTTTGTTGCCTGCCGCAAATCCTTCATGTTATTGTTCTTGATTTCCGTTAACTTAGAAACCCAAATAATGAAAAAAATTCTTTGAATGCTACTTTAGGAGAAAGAAAAAAAAATATTAAAAAGGGGTGATCGTATGTATATAAAAAGGTTTAACAAAGGAAAGTGGATCATTGGTTGAAAGTTATTACCTCAGTTAGAGTTTCTCGAAGTAAAAAATAAAATCATGAACCACATAATTGTATATGGCATAACTAGGACTAGAAGGGTTAAGGGGGAGTTTAAGAACTTAAAGTATTTCATTGTTGTATTTTTTATTATGACTTGTTGCACTTAATTATTGTATTATCAATTAATAATAATTCAATATTGCAATAAAATTATTAATACTTAATTGCATATTCAATTAATATAACGTAATGTATTGATGCCAGCTTTTTCTTCCTTTTTAATTGCAGATGGTACCGGTAAAATGAAAACAAGAATATTTTTTTCTAATGCTAATAAAAATGGGATTGATGAATAACTGATTAAATTAACAAACATTAAAACAACAGTAAATTTTTACTCAATCATTTGAAGAATAATTATTTAATAATTCGGTGAACAATAACTTATTAAAATACTAAATTTCAAGCTATAGTTAAAAGATTTGTGTTAAATACTCTTTATTTATAGCTAGTTTATACTATTATGAAAAGAATTTTATCAATTTATAATGAAGAAATGTTTTAAAATCTTATATTGAATAACTATACTTTCACTCGATGATCAATAACTAATCAAATTAAGAGACGTTTGTGCGAAAGTTTTAATAAAAGACGAAATTTTTATTACATAATTTTGATTAGTAGCTATTTATAAATCTATGATGTATTTATCACTCAATTTTATGTATTTTATATATTTTATCACTCTATGATGAATCAATATTTTTAGTATATATTGATTTATTACTATTTATTCACTAAATACTAAAATTAACGGACGTTTCTACAATAGTTAATAAACTTTTATTTTTAGTAAAAACTATTTTATGATTTTCTGATATTTTAAAATTAAATGATGGATTCATTTTTTGCCGAATAACTATTTTAGTACTTTACTATGAATGACTCTTTTTTTCTCCATTTTAAAAGAGAATTATACTAAAATTACCGTACAGTATTGTAAGAACATTTCACGTAAATAAAAACAACCGTAATTCTAGCAATAAACCAAAATATCAGTATTTAAACCATTTATATAGTAACGGTTTATTTGAAATTCTAGTTTTCAAAATTATAATTCTTATTACCACACATTTAATAAAAATACAGAGCTGAAAAGTAAATTTAACCGAACAAATGATTTTTATGGCCTTCTCAAAGATTATCATGATAAAATTTCCAAATTTTAACAAATTTACCAAATTTTATCAAATGTTATAAAACTATATTTTCTTGTAAATTTTACAAAATTATTAAATAAGCGCTTCGGTAAAAAGTACCGAGCTTTTTGTTGTTCCTATAGAGCCAGAAATGCGGTGATTTTTACCATATTCTGGTAATTTTGACCATACTTTTTTTATCCTCAGTGTATGAATTTTCTTTTAATTCTTCTTTTTTTTCATTTTTTCTCAGCGTGGTTGGTTATGTGTGAAACGTACAGCAAATACTTTTGGACAGTTATTAGAAGTTTAAAGGCGAATAATCGTATTTCAAGATAGTGACAATATGGCTGCCAAAATCGCGGTTTGCTTACATGGAGTGTGGAGGGGAAATGTAAGTTCTTCTTGTGGGATTGAATTGAAAAACTGGTCATAGCTTATTTAATACCAAGTATATATTTATATGGTAACAGTTTACCGGAAATTCCATTTTTCAATACTATAGTTTTTATTAACCCACATTTATAAAAATATAGAGCATTGAAAAGTAAATTTAACTGAATATATGGTTTTTATGTCATGCTCTAAGGTATCATGATAAAATAACCACTTTTTTAAAATTTTTAAGCATATTATGAAGTAAGACTTTTACGTCATTAACCAATATCATTACCAAAAGCGCTTCAGTTAGAGTTACATTTTGCTGTTCCTATAGAGCCAGAAACACGGTAAATTTAACCATACTCTGGTTGTTTTGGTCATACTTTGCTTGATGAAAACGTAGCTGAATTACAAAGCATTACTTAAAGTAATTAATATTTCTGTAGGAAATTACTGGCTTCTCACACATTCATGCAATAGTTAATAGTTTTTTTTAAATAATTTTAATAAATAAGCACTTTATCAATCTGACTAATAAAAGTTACGATCACTCTTATAATAGTTAATTAGTTTGCATTTTTATTTACTTTGATACGACTCTTACGATCAACTGAGTGAAAATCCTCAACTGTAATTTAAAAGTTATTTAAAGAGCAAAGTCTGCTTCACCAGGCTTGTTTATGGCAAAATACATTTACGTCTGGGTTTTGTTTTGTCTTGCTGACGCTCAGATGAAGTGTGGATCCGTTAGCATTTTCACTTTTCAATAAGTGGAGAAAAACTAAAGAATTACATTTCATTCAAATAAGTAAATTATAATATTTCAACAGGTCGAAAATTGCTATTGGTTATATAAACAATAGATTTCTGGACAATGCGAATGAATTACTGATGAGTTCGTAACTGTTACTTCACTTAGTAGAATTTGAAAATATTCTCACTTTCTTCTTTGTTGTCTGAAGGAAAGGAAAGTTTAAAAAAATAGCCACATGGATAAGATGAAAAAATAGCTAAGTTTAAAATTCAAAGAAATGTATTTGTTGAAGAATCTCGCAAGATTTTTTTTGTGTCGCCTGAAAACAAACGAAGAATTATGGTAATACCAATTATCTTAATTTTCTTTCATTAATAATTATTCGAAGTTATGTTAAAAATGTACGAAATATCCTTTTTATAATTTGAAGGCATATGGAATCTTTTACTGGCATTTAAAACGATTGCCATGCCTTTTCTCAGAGCTTTTGTGCTTTTTTAAGTTCTATTGTAATGTGTTTAGTGTTCTTCTTTTAATTTGGAATTTTGTTTGACCTGATGATTTTCAGAATTTTTTTGAGTAGCTTTAAAATGTTTGAAATTAGTTTTTTCTTGTTTTGTATCTTTTATTAATACATGAAAAAAAGACCAATTTAGGTAAAATTGATATTTTTTCTTCCTTTTAATATTTAATACTGACTTGTCTCCAATTTAAATATGCTACTCTTTATGGAGTGCGTCTTATGTTTTTTATTTGGTAAATATAGAACTGTAAGTTGGTTAAAAAGGCTATCAACATTAATTACCTCAAGTTTTTTGAATGGGCAGAACAATTCTCATGTTGAAATATAAAAACTAGTGGGGGAAAGTGAAGTTTAGAAATTTATGCGTATAAATAAGTTAAAAAAATAACTCAAATTAAAATTTTAGGAAATAATTTTGTTGAATAATCTTGTCAAATTCTTTACGTGTCGCTAGAAAACAAACGGTGAATTATTCTACTTTTTTTTAAATTTATAATTATTATAAGTTACGTTAAAAAAGCAATAAATATTCATTTTCAGTTTAAGGATTCGAGAAAAATGAGGATTTTTAAAAAATCCCTTTTTTAAATATAAATTTGACATATAATTATGTTATTGGCTTTTTTTTTACATTCAAAGAGATGAGGGAAATTATTCGACTTGTATTTGCAAGCAATAACAAGTAAAAGAAACAAAATAGCCAATTTATGTTTTAAACACCTGTAATAGCGACTGGTAATACTAGCAAGTAACTTTGCCATGTGTTTCTTTGTTGTGTCGTGTGTGTTACTTTCACTTGCTTTCAGATGGTTCTTTCGGCCTTTTTATAAATTACTAAATACTTTTCAGGAGAGTAAATGTTATAGATTTCAGTGATATTTCGCTTATTTTTTGCTGTTGTTCGAGAATCGTTTGTTTCTTTCTCTAGAAATAAATATTTGTATCTTACCCTGTTATCCTGATAAGAATAATAAGACTTATTTTATTTCTTTAATAAGTTATTGAGCTCTAAGCATTGGTCAAATGCTTCCTCTGAAAGCTACAATAGTTGTTCTATTTACATGACGCTTAGTTATATAAAACTTGAACCCCAAAGTTCTGTTCAAATAGAGAATTTCGCCATTTTAATATTTTTATTTTTTGCTGTATTAAAGCGAAAGGAACTATAGAAAATTCAGTTTTTAACTGAGTGCCGAGTTGAGTTAATTCACGAATGAAATGGTTGTGTTCTTGTCATTTTAACTGTAGATAGTAAAATTGGAACCCTAAATAGTAATACATGGTAGTTCTGTTACTAACTATTTAAATATTCATCCGATCCCAAACAATCATCATTTTAAATCATTTAAATCAATTCAACAGGATCATTTAGATTTTCATTTTAAATTATCTTGATCAATTATTGTTCATTTTAAATCAATGTAACAGGACTAGTAAAATTTTCAATGCAATAGCAATAGAAAAACCAAACATTCTGAGCAATACATCCTTTCATGAGCTGTTAGCAAAGACCAAGTGACCAAGTGAAACACTGCACAGTTTAGGTTGTAAAAGAATATTGTAATCGTCTACAATGCATGAAGTATCACAAGTTTTGTGGGGAATATGTGGGGTGACATTTTGTTACAATATTCAAAATAAATGCTACAATCATGGATAGATATAGAACAATATTTAGAACCATTGAAATGCTTCTAAATGTTGAATATAAAAGAATATTGTAAGCGTCCACAATGCATGGAGTATCACAAGTTTTGTGGGGGGAAATGTGGGGTGCATTGTGTTACATCATTAAAAACAAATACTACAATCATTGATAGATATAGAATAATATTTAGAAGCATTATAATGCTATGTGCCTTAAATATCACGTCTTCTTTTACTGTTTTGTTAACGTTTTTGTTAAAGTTTTTTAAAAAAATAAAAAAAGTTCGTATTTTTCTATGCAATATATAATTTTTTTAAATATATTTATTACAAAGAACTTAATTTAAAAGGGTTTTACTTTTTACGTCTATGTTTCTCATGGTGCATAACAAATGCCCCTGGGCTTCCTCAGCTGGGCATTCTAAAAAACTACTTTGCGCTATCTAGTAATAAGCTTTTGGATTAACCTTCAGAATTTTATGCAACAAAAAACTAAGCTTGTTCGCATTCAATAGTTAGTTGATCTCTAACGAGATCTTTAACGCTACCATAGCCTCACTCTCCATGACATGCTTTCAACAAGTCCTGGTATAGCGGCTAGTGGTATTCTCTTCCAGTCGGTTTCGTGAAAGCATGTAAGTTCCTTCACTGATTTTGAAAAGTTATTTTCTCTTTAATACGGCAGTCCAACTCGATAGTGCTCAGATCTGGACAATGGACTGGCTAATCCCTTCAGTTAACCTCATTATCACCATACTATTCTATAGTGGACCTCACATCAATGCACCCAGCGTTATTGTTTTGGAATTAACATGATACCACGATTCCATAAAACTGCCACAATGTAAGAAGCTCAATGACATCGGAAATATTTCAATAATCGTTGTCGTCACAGTTCAAGAGGTCCAAATCAATGCTAGAAAAAAAAGCCCTCAAATCTTATTTTCATCAACGCACATTTAGTATGGATGTTCAAATAATTATTGGTAGATAGTTTACATTATCCTCTTCAGTTTCCTCTAAGTGAGTTTGAATCGGCTTTTCTCATTTTTCAGTTGTTGGTCTGGAGACCAAGATCAATTCTTATAGGCTTTGATGATGTTATTTTAATGAGTGCCTTATCTAAGATTATTTTGTGTTTTTTGTAGCTCCTTTGAAATGTGTTTAGTGTTTCTCTTAGAATTTAAAATTTTATTTGGCCAGTAGATCTTTAAAATTCTTCTGAGAGTTTTTTTTTTCTTTAAAGATGAGTTTTAAATTATGTTAATATAAGTATTTCAGTTAAATAAGTACTGCTTCAATAAATTAGAGTTTTATTTACTTCATTAACTCTCATAAGTTAAACACTTGGTTGTTTAAGTTGATAATAATGCTTCATAAAAAATTCTTATGCTGATAACTAAGCTTATAAAAAATTACTTTTCAACTTCATTGTATCAACACACGATAAAGATACTTCTTACTTTTTATTTTATTTCACTTCTTTGTTTTTTTAGAAGAAATTTATTGTTATTCTTTTATGTTGGTCATTTTCTGTTGAAAAAAAGAATTATGTGACACATGATGCTTTCTCTTTCTTTATCGCAATATTGCCTTTTTACAGTTAATATTATACGGAGAAGGAAAATAAGTAACAACAATAGTTTATACATATTAATATACCTTCATATGTATTAATATTACTTAATCCTATAGTTCTTTTCATAAAATAAGCTTAAAAATTGCATCAATATTCACATTATGTAGGCGAAAACTTCTAAAATACTTCGTTTCTTTTTTGTTTTTATCTATTTCCTAATGAAGTAATGAAATAGCTTTTCTATAATTTTATAAATTTGTCACACGTCTATCGATGGAAGCAATAGAGTTAACTACAGCTAATTATAATGATAGTTTTAGTACATGCACTAAATAGTCACAGCTGTCATAAAATATTTTTTTGTTTATAAAATTAAATCTATCATAAATTTTTTCCAGATTATCTTAAACAATTAATTTATAGGGAAAACTACTAGTGTTACGATCGTTTTGCGTTTTCTACTATTCATTATTTCTGCATGAAAAAAATTACTTTTAGTTAGAAAGATAATTCACTAAAACATAAGAAAATACGTTAAAATATCTGAAAAAATTACTTAAAAATGGATTAGTAAGATTTAAGTACTTTTAATATTTTTTCGTTCTAAACTAAATTGCTGTTAAGATAGTGAAAGATCAAGGGGGAAAGACGGTTTATTTCGATTTTTCAGAAAAATTGACGACTGATTCATAATCTGCTGCATTTTGAGGATAATTAAATTTCAACAAATCGATATGGTTCTTCCCAAGAGTTATTATACAGTTAAGAAGGTCCGTGCTGGTTCAAAACCGTTCCTGTCCCCACGCTTTCGTCATTTTTCTCAGAATCAGCTTCCATGTACATAAATCGTTCTTACCCTTTGGTTTTCAGTAACTTTTGGACCTACATAAACATACTAAATTACTTTTTCAAAAATATTAACCATCGTAAAATACTTTTAATTTTAAATAAAGAGTATTTTACTAATTAATCTTTTTTGTCTTAAATAGGCTTAGTATGGAGAAGGTTAGAAAGAAAAGATTATAGGCTGAGGTTACAAAAATATTTTTTTAATACAATCATAGAAAATTTTAGGTCAGAAAGCGAAGGTTATAGGCTGAGGTTAAAAAAAAACACTTTTTTAATTTCTGCAATGATTAATTCTTGTTAATAGAGAAAATTGTAAATATATTCTAAAATTTTCATTGAGAATTAAATTTAAACTCTATTGCTGTCAGAGCTTAGCGTTATATCTGTGTTATGTTCCCACCTTTTCGCTGCGTTATGCTTCCATTTTTTGCTATGTTATGCTCCCACCTTTTGCTACGTTATGCTCCCACCTTTTGTTGTATTATGCTCCCACTTTTTGCTGTATTATACTCCCACTTTTTGCTGTATTAAACTCTCATCTTTTCTTCCAGTTGTCTTATTCACACTTTTCAATAAAGATTTAGTCCTGAAGTGTTTTCAATTCAGAAATTAAAAATTATACGTCCTACAAAAATTACAATTAATTTGTAATTTATACATTCGTGCATATACACCTTTTTTTTTAAGAATTTAATTTTTATACCTCTTTTAATATAATAACTTAAATTTAAAACATTACCTTCAATTTAGGAAATTTAAAGAAAAGTGTAAAGTATTTTATAGTTGAAAAGTAAAAATAATATTAATATTTATATTGTATAAAAATTTTGAGTTAAAATTTGTCAAGATCAAAGTATTCAAGGTAATTGTTTTATGCTGCTCATGCGAAGAAAAAATTAATTATTTTCATATATAGTTAGTTGGAGATTGTAGTGGAAAAAATATGAAAAAAGTTAAAGTTAAATGTCGTTCTTATACTAAAAACAAAGATTGATGATTTCTGAAGCAGAATATTTGGTTTATAAATTTTTTCTAATGTTTACTAACTAGAGAGGCTTTGATAAATCTTGGTTTCTAGAGTAAATAATGGTTACCAATATTTTATTATTATCGAATATTGTAAGAAGAAAGCTGAAATAGGAAAACATTCCATAAACATTCTGTTCTCTTATGCGCGTCTTTTTAACTATGCAATTCTTTTGAAAATGAAAGGGACTTCCGACTGTAAAATTACGTTTAAATATGATTAAATTCGAATATCATACGTTTTTTTACCCGTTGACGCCATAATACATCCGAAGTTGATTGTTTAAATGTTCGACTCCAAACTTTCCTCAGAGACCGAATCCTTCATCCCATGTCCTTCATTAAAATTTTCACCGATTAATTTGATTGCAAAGTAAATGTTAATTTTAATTATGTAAGCCAAGTTTCTTTATATACGATTGGAATTANTTGATTGTTTAAATGTTCGACTCCAAACTTTCTTCACAGACCGAATCCTTCATCCCATGTTCTTCATTAAAATTTTCACCGATTAATTTGATTGCAAAGTAAATGTTAATTTTAATTATGTAAGCCAAGTTTTTTTTATATACGATTGGAATTAAAGTTATTTTATTTGAAATTACATTTTAAACTATAACAAAACAGTGGGAGAAGAAAATTATAAGAAATAATTTGTGTAAAATACTGAAATTGGGAAAAGACATTACAGAAATATTGCTAGATATCAATATTTCCCACGCACACTGGCGCATATATAAACATCTTATTACAGGAAGACGCCAGGTGGCTGAGTGATAGCTCTTCGTTCACTTGTGCCACAGGACCTTGGCTCGCTCCTCGGCCGGGCAAGGTTATCTCAGTGGGTCGATAAAATGAGTACCAAGTATGCTTGGGGACTAAAACCGAGGGGGTTGCGAGTTCAGCTGACCACCAAACTGGAACATCTGCTCTTGCACACCAGAGCCTAAGGTCAAGAAAACTGAGATGGGCACAGTAGGCCTTGGTCCTATATGGGCTGTCGCGGAGTTTAGTTTAGTATTACAAGAAGATTCTTAAGTTGACACTTATGAGCTAAAAACCAATTATTGATTTGCATTATCTCTTTTATTTACGTTGTAATTCGGTTAAGAAAATTTTATTTTGAAATTTATGAATCAAAAGATTTTTTTGATATTTCGAAATTAATTGATAAAATATCTAATTGAAAAAAATATATATTTATATATAATATTTTCAGAAAACACGAGCAATTAATTTTTTAGGAGTGCAAATAAATTATTGTAGGTAATTGTAATTGTTTTATTAGCAATAAATGGGCGTCATTATTTTATTTTTAAGAAAGTGGTCGCATGTTTGTAGTTGGATTGTGTTGAACTGTGTGTCAGAGATGTAAACTTATTGATAGAAATGAGTCTCTTTAATTGTTCATTGTTTAGAAGCATTTATTGGTTCATGGACATTAATATTTAATGAAGATTTTTACAAAGCATATATTCATCTAAAGTTCATATGAGTACAAAATAGATCTGAAAAATAAGATTGAAAGTGAAATGAGAATTAAAGAAATATGTTACTATAAAAACATTCTGTTCTTCATTAACATTCATTTATCACCTTTTTCATTAAAGATGGCAAATGATGGAGATTTTCATAAGTTATTTTTTATTTAATCACCACGTTTCGCTCTTAGCTATTAGATAGATTTTAGATTTAGAGTGAATTTAAGTTCTTAGTCATAAGTAAAAAAACTATAATATACTCCTGAGATTCAGTGTCCAATATATTGGACAACATTTAGCACAATTTTAATACTGAGAATTCTCTTTTCTATTTGGCTACCCTTGCAAAACAATCGAGTATGTGAAAATATAATCGAGTCTACCCCTGTTGGTCTGAGTCATTAATTACAGTAAAAAATAAGAAAGGCAAGAAACTCTATCCAAATAGTTTCTTGACAGTTGAATGATATATAAATATCCTATTATTTGCATCTAGTGAAATTTTTTTATGACCAAAATGTGAAAAAATGAGCCTAAAAATATTCGACAATTTACAAAAAAAATGCTGAAAGCTAAAATTTAAAATTTTTTTATGTAAGAATTAAAAATAACATAAATAACATAATAGAAAAAAAATGTTTATTTTTCGAAAAATTATTTTATCGTACTTATGAGTTACATATTTATTTTTGAGCTACTTATTTTAAAGTAAAATTTTCTTTTTCTGCCATTATATGAAGTTCAGGTTTCAGGAAGATATTAAACTTTCTTTTTTGAAAAAAAAAGAAACATTTTAGAAAATAATCGCCTTGTTTTTTCATTGTTTTTGTCGTCGACCGTTAAGGCAGAGAGGATGCGATTGTTTCCAGTGGCACCATCTATGGCCAAGAATTCGACTTTTGTCACACTCATGCGTCACACCCTTTTATAGAGCAGATCCCTTCATACATCAATTCATTCGTCCACAAATCGTAATTCTGACCTGAACCAGGGAACGATCAATCTTCAATATAGTACTTCCAGAAGTATCGATTTGTTAGGGGAATATAGGGGACTCTTTGGCCCGACAGATTTAACGTGTACCAGTCACCATTTACTACACGAGAAGTCTTCGGTCAGCTGGATTCGAACTACCGTTCACGTAAACGTGAGTCCAGCGCCCCGCCAACCAGACTTTCCCGGTCACTTGTTTTTTATTAGATTGATATTATTAGACTGTAGTTTTATAGCAAATATAGTTATACTAAATATTTATATTAAGCATGAATGAATAATTTTATTTTAACTATTTTATTTTGCGAACATTGCTGAACGATGAATCCATAATTTTTATTGATGTGCCAGTAAATAGACATTTTTTTCATATTGTTTCTTCAAAAACTAGTTAGTCCAAAAATTAAATTAAAAATTAATAGAATTAAATTCTGTTTATTAAACTAGTGAAAGAACAATAGTAAGAAATAATAGTGTGAAAAGGATGCAAAGAATAGTTAAAATGAATAAGTAAGTTGTGAGTTATTAATTTTTACACACAAGTCAACAATCTATATCATTTCGATGCATTGTGCGTCTTTGACAAAAATTTAAAATTAAAGTGGGATCTACTACGGAAGACTGTATATGTCACGGGCAATATAAATAATTGGGCATTGTTTATAATGCCCGCGCAATTTAAAAAGTGCCCAAAAGGATATGACAAAATGATAAATTATGTTGCAATTATTACATTGCCCGGTCATTATGTATAATGCTAAAAGTCAAGTGGGCAATTTGTGTCACACACAGCCACAGGGTGTCTTGGGATATTCATCCACTTTTAGATGCACCTGGATAATTTTTTTTAAAATTTTTTTCCGCACATGCGCTGTATAAAGCAACTACTTCAATTACTCTTATCTGGCGCAGTTTTTATTATTATTTTTTTAATTTTAAAGCAATAATTTCGTTATCAGTTTAAAATTGATTCAAACGCTTTGTTTAATTTTTTTTAATATTTAAGCTATAGCAAAAGTGGCACTAGACCTAGTATATATTTCGGACATTTACCAAAGGTCTAGTCATACTAGATCAGGTTAAGTGCCATTGCCCTGTATACATTTGCCCGGTATACCCTACACTGATGTTTTTCTAAGGTCAAGTGCCACTGCCCGGTATACCCAACACTGATGTTTTTTCTAATCCATCGTCAGTAAGTATTAAAATATCGAATAAATGTAATTATATCCACGAATAAATTAGTATCAAATTGGATGTAATAAATATTTCGGACATTCACCAATTTGATTGTCAACATTCACCGGTGAACATTGGCCAGCCAGAATCACACCACACTCACGTGGTTGTCCCATTGCTGTCAATTAATCAAAGTGTCCAAAGAAATAATAGCGGCATTTATAATGACCGGGCAATGTGAGAAATTATCGTAAAGTAATTCAAATTTATCAAATTGCCCAATTTTAATGGTCATTATTCATAATAACTAAGCATTATGAATACTGACCTAAATAATTACATTGCCCGTAACATATATAATATAATATATATATATATAATAAAATTTCGATGAAATATTTAAAAAAAATATTTCGTTCATTACATTAATAATATTTATTATGCATCCAAGCCGTCTTGACCTATGCATTCGAAGACCCTTAAACTCTGTCAAGGAAAGAGGCTAAATATTGTCATCTGAGGACGAAAGATCTTATAAACTATTTTTTGGCGAAGTAATTTCTTCGTTAGAACAAATACAGAAATTTACAAAATTTAAAGAGTGACTGATGTAATTAATTTTATAAATTTTAACAGAATGATATTTGCAGGACAAACACATCGCTTAGAAACCACTAGCCTGAAACATGTGATTTTCAAACATAAACCAAATGAAAGTAGAGCTATAGGACCTCAACAATTTAAATATTGACCTGACAAAATCTGGTGACAAAAAGAATTGTAACGTAGAGAAGTTCTGGAGAAGGTCAAGGGCCACCAAGGGCTTTTGGGCTCTTGATGATTATAACAAATATAAAATATTCAATGCAAGGATAAAGCAATATCTCAGAAAAAATTGTTTCTTGTAAAATAAACTGCTTACATAAATTGTACATATTTAATTTAATAAAAAAGTGATATAAGCAGTTGGATGCAGTCTGACAGGCATTAAAAAATCTTTATTTTTTAATCAAATTGCTTTCTTAGGGAAATGATTTGTTTTAAGTTGATTTCTAGTTGTTTATTTTCGTTTAAAAGTTACTTCACTTAAAGATATCTCTTCCTTCCCATAAAACTATACAATAAACTGCTTTCTTAAAGAATTAAATTTTTTTTGAATTAATTTTTTTAATAAAATGTATCTATCTCTGTTGAAAAAATTCGAGGTATATGCGTCGTTGGCTAATTTTATTTTATTTTATAACTGGCGTTTAACAGCCGACCTAATTTTGAGTTTGCGACTATTTATGTTCAACTCCATGGCCTTTTTGAACCCAATCCAGAAGACAAGGGAACTCTTGAATCAAGTATTGGGAGAAATTTGGCACCTGGAGGACTTTTTGAGGGCACTAACCAGCATTTGCGTTGTATGAAGGGGAAAACCAAGAAAACCTTCCATGGTTAGCCCGACGGAATGAGACTTTAAATCATGATCCGTCAACCATTTAGGATAATTTACGTCAGCAAAGTGGCCCGAGCAAGCCGGGTGCGGAATTCGAACCCGGGGAACCCTATTGGGCGGCGAATGCTCTATCTCCTGAGCCACCACGACTTCTTGTAGGTAAACAATAAATTCTAACAATAGCGTCCAAATAGAGATCTTTTAATTAATATCGAAAAAACTCTGGACATTAATCTACTTCAGGTAAAAACATGCTTTGTGTTTTAAATTAGTTCGAAACACTGATTTCAAAGGGTTGTAATACTCTGACATTTAAAAGCTGTAGGTTAAGGTTGTATTACTCTGTATTACTATTTAATTGTATTACTCTGTTGTATTACTACTTAAAGGTTGTATTACTCTGACATTTAAATACATAAAAAAGTATAGCTACTAACTCACGCTTTTAATGGTAGAGTTGCAAAGAAATTGGGTGTTACATTTTTAAATTTTTGTTGATCATAAAATTTTATTCTGTTTGCATTCCGTACTAAAAGTAGCATTTGGTATTATTAAAAAAATTATAAACAATGCTTAAAATACTTTGTGTGTGTGGTTTTATAAATTCAGAAGTTCGTAGGCTAAAAGACTTGTCTCACTTTTAAAACAGCCGCCGTCTTTTTGACTGCCTTATTGAATATTTCTCGTAGGCTAATTGGAAACCCTTTAAAATCAATGTTATGAGCTAATTTAGAACATAAAGCATGTTTTTACCAAAAGTACATTTATGTCTGGATTTTTTTTCGATATTAATTAAAAGATCTCTATTAGGATGAATTGTCGTCACATTAGTATTTTGTAACATGTTTATGAAAAAACTTGCCTTCCATTTTTGTTATTTCAAACGGAAATGAACAAAATGGCTATAATTACATTCAATTCAAATGTATTTATTCTTTCCCTTTATTTATATTAGCAAAAATTAAACAGAATCCCAGGATACTACTTTTGTTCCGATTTCCGCATCTCTGTTATGGTGTCCGGTGACAATTATGAAGGTTATCTTCAAAACTGTTTCCGAAACAGACCGTCACAAATAAAATGCTGTAGAAATAACTCATTCATTTATAGCGTGACACCAGTTTTCCCAAAATGTATCACCTTTTATCTCTTCATTCAAAAGTAATTATGGTTTTTATTTAAATATTTTTTAATCGATTACAAAATTAAAGAAATCAATCATTCACTTTGCATAAGAATGAATTCAGCTATTAGTTGCCTAATGAATCTAACGGATATATACTTTTTTTAGTTTTATTACCTCGTCAAGTTTCATTCGTATTGACTACATTATTTGGTACCGTGGAGAGTATTTTGCAATATTGCTCTTAGTTTTACCCAGTTTTGCACTGTAAATGAGAAAGAAGAACATATGTGGATGTTTCATTTATTGTTGTGAATTATTATAAATATTGCTTTTTATCGAGGAGATTATTTTAGGAAATCGTTCCCAATACAGCCGATCATTGATGGTTGTTTTATTTAATATTGTTAAATTCTATAAATATTGATTAATACGGAGGGGAATGCTTTTCGAAATAGTTTAGAACAATATCAAGTTTTGCATAATGCACAAGTAACAATATTTTTATTAGGTGTTTTATGACTGTTATGTTTAGTTATTGAGAAAAATATCCTTTTCGTCATGTCCTGCTACTCAGTGTAACAAGAATATTATACTGTATTTTTAAGCCTTCCATTGCTTAGGGAACACATCGTTATACAATATCATTAACTTCTTTATTGAGTAGCCTTAAATTCTTTTTAATATTGTGCACTGTTGTTATCGTTTGACTTCGAGGAAAATATTATACGGCATCTTTTAAAGTTATGTGTTTTTGAAATATTTAAATTGCACGAGGGTGTTAGTCTGTTTTACAGTAGATTTCGTAAAGTCTATTTCCTGTCTATCAAATGCTGTTTATGTTTCTGTACTGTGTGCATCGTTTGATACCGAGAAAAGTATTGTACGACGTCTTTCATAGTTATGAGTTTCTGAAATATTTAAATTTTCTTGGAACTAGAAGGCGTTTGTCTGTTTTATAGTAGATGGTATAAAGCTAGCTTCTTGTCTATCAAATGTTGTTATATTTCTATACTGCGTACATAGTTTGTACAAGTCTGTGCGTATCGTTTCAGACGGAGGAAAATATTGTATAGAATCTTTCACAGGTTTGTGATTTTTAAATATTTACTTTACTAGAGGGCGTTGATCTGTTTTATAGTACATTGTATAAAGCGTGCTTCTTGTTTATCAAACGTTGTTTATGTTTCTACTCTGCGTACATCGTTTCAACAACACTGTGTGCATTGGTTTTTGTACAACACTGTGTGCTTCTTTTTACATCGTGGAAAGTATTGTATAGAATCTTTCACAGGTTTGTGTTTTTAAAATAATTATATTACAAGAGGGCGTTGATCTGTTTTATAGTACATTGCATAAGTCTATCAAATGTTTATGCATCTACACTGCGTACATCGTTTCAACAACACTGTGTATATCGTTTTTTGTACAACACTGTGTGCATAGTTTTAGACAGAGAAAAATATTGTAAAGTATCGTTCACAGTTCTGTGTTTTTGAAATATTTACATTACAAGAGGGCGTTGGTCTGTTTTATAGTAGATTGTGTAAAACCTGCTTCTTGTCTATCAAATGCTGTTTATGTTTCTACCATCAACAAAGGTATAGTGCCTTTTTATTGATCATTTTGAGTAGATGCGTACGTTTATACCAAAATAGTTCGCATAATGTAATCATGTTAGTCATAAAAATGTCAGTGTACAGGATAGCCGTGTAAAAGCTAAGTAGTAAGCTGCAACGGATAATAAATATTTAACGAGCAGTAACAAATTAGCCCTGCTTCGAGCAGAATGACTTAAGTGATTTAAATGCCGCGCAAGAGAGAAATCTTAAAATAAGTGGAAACCTTGAAGAAGAGTGCATAAGCAAGCGCTTGTCAATCATCGTATGTCAGACATTTTCTCTGTTGTTTCACAAAAGAATTGTCATCGCTTGTGTATGCAACTGGACTAAAATGGCTCAACAAGAAGACAGAAATATTAGGGAAAGTAGTGCCGGTATTCATGCGTCGAGAAAAAATAGAAGTATTGTTGAACATTCTGCACCAAATGCAAATCAGGATTTACATGGAAATGATCGGAGATTTACTGATTGGGCTGTAGATGATTCCCAATCACAATCGATATGGAGGATTCTAAGTCACTTAGTGTAAGTCTTTTCTTTACCATATTTACTGCAAAAATTTATTTTTAATTCCTTTTGACTTGTTTCAAAGCGCAGTGTCATTTTATTGAAAAGAGCATGCTCATATAGTGTTTACTATGCCACCAAAACAATCTTTATCATTGCATTGGGTTTATCTTTTCAGTATTGATATTTTTTATTGACACTATAAGTTCTTAAAATTTTAATTGCAACATTTCACAACTTCGATAAATAACCAAAATTTAAAAATATACACACATAAGAAGTTGCAGTGCAAAAAAGAATTCAAATTATATGCAATTGAAACAATGTTTTGACTAATGTCTCCGTAGATTTTCATTCATTACATAATGCATCTTGTAAACATATAACTGACATGCAAAAAAAGTTTATTGTATCAAAAAAAAGGAAAATTTTGTTTGTAAGATTTACTACTCCCTTATTATTAGATTCGAAGAACTAACATTCTTAATTATAGCATATAGCAGGCAATGAAATTTCAATTCCAAAGTTCTTAGTTGACCGAACTAAAAGTTTTGCTCGTGATTATTTTACATTCATTAGAGCATTTTTTAAAATGCTGACATATGTAGAATGAAAAGCATTTTTTTGGGATGAGGACATATTTTTTGAGATAATTTTAACTAGAATGGTTTCGTATTTGAAAAGTGAGTGACTCAGCATTTCTTTTTTGTGCTAAAAAGAAAAAAAATGCTGTTGCTTGATTTCTAAACACTTCCATGTGCCACTTCATTGAAGCTCAATAATCTAAGCGTATATAATTTAATTTAAACTCAACTTTTTAAAATTGAAACTTACTAACGAGCCTTAAATATTTGGTAGCCAATTATGAGTTGTCGAGTGGAAATTTCGTGCCATGCACTATAGTTTAATTGTTACTACTGTGTCAAAAAAAAAGAAAAAAAAATACACTTGTAGTTGCGGTGATCTTGTAAATTTTTTCTGGAACTATACAGTGTGATTTTCATTATTAAACAAGCAATTGACAAAAAAGGTAATAAAAATAAGCGTAAAGTCTGAATACTTTTTTAGCCAATGGCAGGCAAGTGTCATTCAATGACTTAGTCAAATTAATTGTGATCGGATTGATCAAATCAAAAATGATTTTATGAGAGCTTAATGGAAATAAAAAACCCTAGTACAAATATGTTCAATTAGGTTTACAAGAAAGATTTAGCATACAATAAGGTTCATTTTCGAAAATATTTTTTTGTTATTCATTTGAAACAATTTAAAGTCAATGCTCAAAAATACACATAAATAAAATGCATGCAGAGATGTCCTGTATAGATAGTAAATTCATTCTTTAATTTATTGAAAAAAATTTAAGTTTTGAATTATTCTTTGATATTAATCTCCTTATGCTTCATATCATAATAAAGTGAACCTTTGGAAATATCCATTAATAATGATTTAGATTTCAGAGCAAAATCCGATCTATAAAATTCACTATTATCATTTATTTTTAGGTTTATTGTACTTTAGTGCTTCTTTCTTCCCAGATTTTGTACTTCAAAAAATATTTTTTACATATTTGTTGGAAATTGAATTCTCGAAAGAAAATCCATCGAGTTTATTACTTAATCAGATGTATTAGATAAGTGTTGATAACAAAGCTAAATTGAATCAAAAATAGAGTTCATATTAGGGTGGGCTGAAAAATTCGAAGCATCTTAAATCTTTTAGAGAGGATGCAGAAAAAGTGTCAACTATCATCATTCACATTGAAAAATAAGAATGGCCAAAACTACGACAATATGGTAAAATTTACAGCGTTTCTGGTTCTATGGGGACAGCAAAATCTAGGTAATTTTTACCGAAGATTTCTGCTGATGATTTTGCTAAAATTAACAATAAATTATGGTTTTATAATTTGTGATAAAATTCAGAAAATGTGCTAAAATTTGGTAATTTTTTGCTTATACATTAGAACTTGGCACAAAAGCCATTTATTCGGTTAAATTTATTATTCAGTTTTGTATTTTTTCAAAATTTGTGGTAATTAGAACAATAATTTTAGAGACCAGACTTTCCGGGAAACTGTTACCATATGAAAGAGAAAATTACCAAATGAATGGTTTTAATACCGTATATTTTGGTTTTATTAATCAGAAGTATGCTTTTTATTTATTTATTTACTTTTACCAGAAATGTTATTACCATACAGAGCGGTAATTTCACAGGAATTTTTTTCTCAATTCAGAAATACGCAAAATCATATATTTCTGAATTGCGTTCTGTTATCTCAATAAGCCAAAAGTTCTAAAAATTGGACTAAATATGCTTAGAATTCAAAAGAAATCTATAGATTTTTTAAATCTGTTTGCGGCGACGGGAAGACTTTTTTTAAAATCAGTTTGAGGTGTCAGGATGGGAGATAATGAAAGGTTTCTGTCACCTCTAAAATTTTTCTCGATTTGAGAAATTTTATCTGTCATTTGTCAGATTTTAATACTCAAAAATATCGCATTTAATGCAAATGAACCAGGATTTTTTTTTACTATTTAAGCTACAAAAAAAGAAACATCAGCTACGGTAAAAATTAAAAAATAACTAAAATTTGCTTTCAAAAAATTTAAAAAAGCTTTTTCAAATGCTTCTTTTTGCGCTGCTACCAAAGAATGTTAGAAAATTGTAAAGAAAAGAGTAATAGTAGTAATTAGAGAGCACCAAAGATTAAGCAATCAAGGCCAATTTAAATGCAAGAAATATATTATGAATTAGTAAAATTAGAAATTCATTTGATAAATTTAGCATTCTCTCATTCTATCAAAATTTTAAATATGCGGCCCCCCTGTTTGCGGTTGAACTTAAAACAACAGCTCTTAACAAAAATATAGGCACAACGTTTCAGAGTTATACTGCACACAATTTGAAATATTAGGCGACATTATTTGCATCATATTAAATTGAAGTAGGTGTGATTATTGATTCATTTAAAATGTGTTTTTAATATTTCAAATAGTAATTAAGGTTGCAGAAGATATTAATTTAAAATTCAAAAAATTTGTAATGATCAGAAATAGAAATTTTTTAAGATTCAATGCTGAGCCACGATCTTCCACTTTACATAATTATTTGAATATTCAGCATTTTAATCTAATTTTTACAACCTTGACTCATTAAAATGGCAGAAGCCATCAATTTAGAAATATAAGATTTAGCATACATTTATAAAATCAGAGAATTAAACTTAAATTGATTTATCATACTTCGTAATGATGAAAGATAATAATTTTTACTCATTATCGTTCAAAGACTTAAGATGCTTTAAATTTTTTGTTCGATCCAAATATTTATGTTATAATAGTTTTTGGGAGATTTTTTGGAAATACTATGAATAATTTTTTAAAATTTAAAATATTAAATTACCAATAGATAGCTTATTATTAGCATGTTCATGAAAAGATTTTTTTGGTCATTATAGGATATATTTTTTCTGAGACTTGCTGTTCCTCAATTTTTATCTTAAAATTTTTAACTTTTTATCATTTATTACGAAACATAAAGATTTGAGCTAAATTGAATTGCTCCATGGTTAATTATTGATGGTTCAACTCTTTTTCCTAAAGAACTGCACTGTTCTATTCTTAAAAAACAAGAACATGTAAAATACGTTGTACTAAAAACCTAATTTCGACCTCAAACTGCATAGAGGGGATGCTTCAATTTAAAAAGAAAACATACTTAATTTGATTTAAATTTTCATAAACAAATTTCGTTCACTAGTATTTCAATAATATCATTATATTGAATCATAATTTAAGTTTATCAAAATAACTACTATAAACAAATAATCACATGCTGTGGTTCAAATCTTTGAACGTACAAATCTGTAAGAAATCAAAATTTTGAAATTTCAGGCCTAAAGGAAAATAAAGTTTAAAATCGTGCAAATGTTTAACATTTTTTTAGACTAATTATTTATAAAATTAAAATTTTTTATTGCTTTTCATTAAGTTGTATGAACATTAAGTCATTATTTTCTTTTCGAATTGTCTTTCAATGGATTGTTGCTAGTAACATTCATTTATATTTTGAAGTTATTTTTATTTTCCTAGTTATTGAAGTTATTATTATTATGTTTTTATATTTTTAGTTATTGCTATTTTTTTTATTTCAATAAAAATGATCGGCTAGTTATTAATACGCTACATTTCAGGAAAAATAGTAAGTTTTGCGCCATCTTATAAATAATTGATCTTGTTATAAATTTTTCCAACCTTGATAAAAAAATTCAGAAAATCCAAATTTTGGGAACGTCTAATTTGCTCTTAAATTTTTTTATTTGTTTAATATTCAAACCGTCTTCTTGCTCTTTTTTGGCGAGTTAAGTATACAAAAAAGATGATTTTTAGACTGAAATTTCTTCCCGTATTCATTAATTGATTTTCTTTCTTATTTTTTTTAAAACTCAAACGTCTACTTTTTGTACTGAAGAGTACTAAAAATGTTTTTATTTTGTAAACAGTAAATTATGCTCACAAATATCTTTAATCATTTGGCGATATTTGATTGTTTATTAATTCAGGGTTTCAATTCATCATGATCATAACATACAATAGTGAATAATAAACTCAGGAATTTGAAAACAACTATTTATTCGTAGATGCAGCATTCCCATTTATTCATGAAACAGTTAATATATCCGTTATTTTTGTATAAAAAGTGAAACAGAAATGGGTTTTGTTTAAAGCTGTTTCTGTAATATAGGTTCACAAGTGTGTTTTAACTTGTTTTCAAGACAGTAATAGATTTACAGCCATGTACATGAAGATAAAAAGATTCGAAATTGTTAAATTTGTAAATTTCAAATTTCAATGTCTGGCTCTTTGCTTGACTTTGTTGTCTGACAGACATTCGGCTGACTTCGGTAGCTAATAAAATAATTCGGTCAATAAAAATAATTTACTATTTCAATATCAATATGTTTTGACTTGAATAACGGGTTTCTAAACTTGCTAAATAGAAATTAACTAGTGCACTCTATTTTCCTTCTCATTTTCTTTTAAAAAAATGAATATAAAAATAAAAATAGGAAAGATAAATTCTTTTCAAGCAATTATTAATAACTAAATTCTTATATCCAGAACTATTATAAATAATATATTTCTTTTTTGAACTTGTTTTGAACTAATACATAGTTAATTATTAATAATTTATTTAGCTACTCGAATTTATAAGAAAATTGATTAGCTAAGTTGTTCAGACCTTAGAATTTCATATCACATTTAAACGAAATTATACACATAAATTTCTACACATTTATATACTAGTTTACATATTTCAACTACATTGTATGCCATTTTGTTTAATATTAAATAAAAACTCCTAAATTAAACTTATTTGAAGTTTAAATTCTATTATATATTGATTGATTTTAATTTATGTACTTATTTATGTTGTTAAATTGAAATTCTCTTTCACGATGTGCAATAATCTCTGTCCTCCGTTTATTCTGGTAACCTAATTTCTGTGGTAAATAAATGTAATACATTTTTTTAAAAGAGTTTAATTTGTAGGACCAATTTTTTGAAGGTTTATAGTGATTTTTAAAGTCTAATTTGGTTCGTAAGCCTGCTTAAAGCTTAATGAAAAGTTTAACTTGCTTTAAAAAAACGATAGAATTGATATAAAAAAATGTTAAACGTTGTTCTTAATGAATGAAATAGTAATCCAAAAGGGTAAAACTGATTTTCAAAAAGTTCAATTAGATGCTGTTCGTTCAAGTCTAATTAGGATTGCAAATCCAGAAACCTTAATATATTTTCCTTTTGAACTAAATTACATTTTGAATAATAAATCAATAGATTTAATATCTCAACTGTTTAATTGAATTATAATAACATTATTACGAATGATGTAAAAATGTCAAACTTGTAAATTAAATTATATTTTAACTACATAAGTTATTAGCAACAAGTTTTTTCTCAAAAAGCTAGATCTTTGGAAACCAATTTACTTTTTTAAATTAGACTGAACTTGAAACTGGAAAAAAAAATTAGAGTTAATCAATTTAAACTCTGTAAGATTTAAGTAAGTATTTGTAAGTTACAAATATTTTTAATATTTTTTTGAGAAATTCAGTTTGAGTTGCAAAAGGTTTATTTTAATATCCAAAACATGTTACGGTGATTTTAATTCTATTAAAAGGTTTATTTTAATTTTTTATCTACTTTGCAGAAGGTTCGTTTGAACTTGGAAAATTTCTACAATATTTTATTCTATTCAGAAAATGTTGAATTTCAAGCATTAAAAATTTATTTCTAAAGTTTAAATTTGTCATTATCTGAAATTTCAGTTAATCACAAAATAATTTCGAATTTAAAAATGTTCATTTAATTCAAGATTGCCAATTTAAACTTAATTATGACTTTCAATTACTTAACTTATTACTTAGCCATTAACATTTCTTATGTTTATCATTCTTCAGTGAATATGTGGAAGAATCTTTTTAAACAATTTAGTAGCTTAATTTTTCTCAGAAGAAAAAGTTATTATATGAGTGAATTAAATGAGAAGCCATCGGGTAGAAACAAGCAGTGATTAGTTTCTAAATAACGAAATTCTCCAGCCATGCAGATCGATATACTTGAAGTAAATAAAGTTATAAAAACGGACTCATGTAGTAAAAAATATATATTTGACATTATGTCAACTAAAGTATTTCAATTGGAAGAATGAAAGAAAGGGTTAAACCCAAAGTCGTTCCTTCCGAAATTTTATAAAAAAAGAAGACACTATTGTTATTGTTTTCACTTACCCGTAAAAGATAAAATAATGCTTTTTGCCTTCGGGGAAAAGAAAACGAATAAATAAAATTCATTGTTGCGTTTTAAGTTTTTTGCTAAATACACTAAAGTAGAAGCTATTGATAGAAACAATAGAAATAAGAGTAGATGATTTTCAACCCGATGGTTTACTTGAACATTCGAAACGTGTATCTAGAATTTGGGGAGAAAAAACATTAAGTTTGCGTAGAACTGAATTTTAACTTCTGAATCGATTATTTTGACTTCGTTAATTTAATATGATTGGCTTATCAGTGTAATAAGAAAATATCAGAATGGAACGAATGAATCGAAAATCAACGAAATTTCCTAAATTTGAAAAAGCGGAAGACTTAAAAAAATTTCTAAAAGTGTGTAAGACGATTCTCAGGTAAGAAAATTCAATTTTCCAATTCAATTTCTTTCTCTTTATCCTTTATTTTGAAATAATTATAGGTTTGAATTCTAATTATTTAATTTTTATAAACAATTTGCCTCTTGAAATATATTCATGATTAATCAAGGGTATCCCTGTCTTCTTTTTGAATTGATGAAAATTTTATTTACCTAAAGATTTTATTTATATTTTTTAAATTGTATATTATTCTGTAATGTAAAATGTAAAATGACCTGTAATTGTAAAATGACTAATTTAATTATTTAATAATTAAATACAACATTAAACATGATTTTGCAAAATTTTTTAAATTAAGAAGGGCAGAAAACATAAAAAAAATAATTAATAAAAAAATTATCGGATGATTCTGACGTAAAAAAAAATCACTAGTCAGAACCACTTTTTAATTTATTTTGAAGTAGCTAATTTTTTTAAAAAGAATATTGCTTCATGATTAGGTGTTTGAAAGAACTAGCATTGATTTCAATTCAAGTATGCACCGGTATTTCAGAGCTGTTGATTTCAAAATCTTTGTGTTATTTTTAAATCACTTTCATAAGTGCTTGTTTTATTTTGGTAAAATTGTTATTTAACTAAGATAGTTTAATTTTTACTTTGATGGGAATGATTGTTAATTTGAAATTTCTAACAATATTCAAAGTTATTTTTGCTCCGTTAAATATGGATTTTGCAATTATTGCCTTAATGTCTTTAGATAAATTTTCTTAATAATATTGTTTTAAAGGTGTAATATTCTATGATTGTATTAATATACAATCACAGATAAAAAATTTAAATAAATTTAATATATTAAAGAAAGTAAAAGACATACAGAAAAATCTTTAGATCTGCAAGTTAATTATTTATAAGTCCCATTTTCCTCTTGAAATAACTTGTGTTTGTCTGAATTAAGACATTATGGATACATTTAATTTTAAAATTAATAACCTCAATGACTTAAATTGAATTCAATATCATCAGCGTTTTGTATTCGTTATAGTTTAATTTATATTTGCTTAATTTCATTTTATCTTTGTTATGATGGGAATAACATCGACTTGAATTTTTTTTAAAAAAAGTTAAAATAGTTAATTTTAAGATAATTGGCTTGGGTGATTTGAAATCATTGTCATTTAGAAAGCAATACCGTCCGAATTTTATATTTGATTTAATGTAATTGATGTCTATTTGAATTAATTTAATTTTTGTTCTAATTAGAATAATATAGACTGAATTTTTAAAAATACATCTTGATCTAGCATTATGATTATGTTCATTTCTAAAGGAGTAGCTTGATTGATTCCAAAGATATGCAATCAGATTTTTATTTTTATTTTGTGATAATTGATATCTATATTATTTTATTTAAATTTTGCTCCAGTGGGATTTATATAGATTAAATTTTCACTGTTAGTTTTCGATACTGTTAATTTGAAAAGGTGTGTCTTGGTTGACTTGAAAGCGATACCAACAGAGTTTTATATTTTTTTTATTTACTTGTTATATAAAAGAAAATATGAAACATGGTACATAATCCTTTTCTAAATAGGAATTATTATTAGGAATTATTTTGTTACTTGAAGTTTTAAAATACATCTAGATATAGTATAGTAGTACTGTAAATTTCAAAGGGGATGCTTTAGTTGTCCTGAAAGCAATGTCACGGATTTTAAAATTTGTTTAGAATTAGTTGGTATCTATTTTAATGAATTGAGCTTCTGTATTCAAAGGGAATAATATTGACTAGTATTAAATAAACATATATTTAATTTGTTAATACTTTTATTTAAAAACAAGTGACTTTGCCGTTGGAAATCAATGTTATCAGGTTCAGCAATGATTTATTTGAATTCATTTGTCTTTTATTTCGATTGAGATAGTATTAAAATGAAATTTTCAAAAAAAATTTAGCATTTTGCTTCCGTTCATTTGGAAATTATAGAATGTATGGTGCAATTTTATGGTATATTTCCTAAGAACCTTGAAAGCTTCCTATGTAATTTAATATCAATTATTTTAATTTTCAATAAATATTTTCCAAGACTTAAAATGATTCTGGGGGAAAAGACTTGCGATTATTTATTACTTCATTTATTTCCATAAGCTGTTGGGATTTTTTAAACAAATTATAGCACATGCACTTTTCGTAGTAAAAACTATTTTATAACAACAATTTATTTTCTTCTTTTAATATTTTAAACACTCTCAAATCATTCGGTTTAACATTGAACCATGTTATTATTCTCTTGAGTCATAAAAAGGGCGTAAACTTGCTCCAATCAGAATAAAAGTGTTATATTGAACCATGGGATCGGGGAAATTTAGTTTAAGAAGTACGGTAATGTGGTTCAAATTTCCCCTATACTAAAGGTTGTAGCAATTCAGAACGATTATATGGGTTCAACATGCTTCAAATTTTTCAAGGTTTAATTTCCTGATTTAACTATCCGAAGTTCAGTTCTTTATTCATAAATAAATAAATGAAAAAAAGTGGAATGGTCATAATACCGTGTTAAAATTAAAAGTTATAGTTAATTCAGCTTGCATGCGATTTTATAACTAACTATTTTTTATCTGAATAATACATATTTATAAAAAATTGTTTATAGCTAATTATTTCTAAAAAATGAAAGAACAGTTGAAATTAAGAAAAAAAAACATTCCTTAATAAACATTTACAATTACAATTACAACATATTACAATTTTCTGCTGTATTCACAGCAGAAAATTGTATTTTCTTTAATTCTAATGAGAAAAACTTTTATTTTGTACTTTGATTCCAAAAATATTTTGAAAAACAATTTTTAGTATTTTTACTGATATGTTTATGATAGTTTTCATTAAAATTAAAAGCACCCAACAAACTGACCATATATGAATAATATTGCAATATCAGACCGCTTTAAAAGTGATTAATATTTTAAGGTGAAAGTTATTTAAACCATAAAAAATGTCAACTGAAGAAAGAATTAGTAGATTGATTCTCTGATCAAACAATAAAAACATTCAATGCTAAGTTGCGCGAAAAAGAAGTCACACGCATAAAATTCGTTTCGAATTTTATGGTAGAAATGATATTTTAAAGTAATTAAACGATATTTTAAAGTAATTTATCGCTTGGTCAGAGATGCCTTTACGTCTTTCTATTGATATTCGACATCCTGTCAACCAAGTAATAAAAACAATCAGTGTTAGGTTGCGTCAGGATGAAGTAAGATGGTACGTCTTTCCATCGAAATTATTTATTACTCGCACATTCTCAGAAAAGTTGATTAAACGTTGAATCAAAATATCGGTACTTTGAACCATAACTTGATGAGAATTTATTTCGACCTTAAAGTGCTAAACTGAATTGAAGTTTCGTTCAAGGTGAACAACAGTGTCGTGTAATCACGCTTACGAACTATGATAATGTAGTTCAGTTTAACACTATATTAAGGTTGCTGGAAATTTGAACCATAATATGTTCCATTCGAACTAAGCTTTTCAACAGTGCATATCTTTGTTAATTATAAATTTCAATTATTTATTTTCTGCATTATTCGCTTTTCAAACTCAAATTTTGACAAGCAATTAATTTAAATCTTTTTTAACAAATTAACAAAAAATTTATCTTATTTTATTTAGACTGGATACTGACGTCTGTATGGTAGAACAACTTTTTTTCAAAGTCTTTATAATCTGAAAGAAATTTTTCTTTAATGTAAAATTTCTTAAAATTAAATTATACATTTTTCATTCACTTCTAAATGAAAAAATAGAATTGTTAGTTTAATTATGAAATGTCATTTTTGTTTCTTTAGTTTGTTTATCCATAACTCATTAGTTCCATAGCATTTGTCATAGTTTTGTGTAGTTCCATTTGTTAATTCAATAGTGTAAAAAAAAAATCAGCATTTAAAATGTATATTGCTGTTTTGTAAAACATACTTTATGTCTTCTGTTCTTCTTACGTTCAGAAATGTTGTTATATTTTTGCTTCTGTTTTTTTTTCTGTTTCCTCAGTATTTAAGAGTCACTTTTGAGCATTTATAAGTACAGCACAAAACAAAATTTAAAACAAATTATCGAAAGTTTAAATGACATATTTTTTAAAATACAATTTTTATATTCGTAGATACGATGAATTCTTTGATTTCCAATCAATTTGATTCAAATTTGACAGTATGTATATTATTAATATGTATTCCATTGAAAGGAAGATTTTTTTTATTGCGTTTATATTTTTTTAATTATATTAATAATAAGCATGCACGCAAAAGAAAATTCATTAATAGTATGAACTTATTTTATTAATCAAAACTGTTTCACTTACCTAAAATATCCTAAGTGAAGCGGAAACAACACTAGAAATCTACATTCTGTTAGATTTTGAATAAAATTGATTAAAAACTGAAGAATTTATTGCATCTGCGACTAAGAGGAAACGCCATTTAAAGTTTAAAACAGCTTATTTAACTATTCTAAGTTAAATTCTATTATAGTGCAAGTTACTCCTTTTATTAATCAAAGAACTATAAAAAAATAAGTTCCTACTTCCAAGGGAAACTGTATTGTGACTTTCTGATAAATTTTAAATAAAATAGATTAAAATTGGAATCATATGTGAGGCTAGGAAAAGCACTGTTTTGAGGAAACCTCATTTAAAGCTCGCAAGAGCTTATTCAACTATTGTTTATGCTAAATTCATTAATAGTTCATTTTTTTATGAATCAAAAACTATAGAAATGAGCTAAAAATTCATACGTCCAAGGGAAACTAGATTAATAACATACATGACGGTAAACTTAGACATACATGGTGGTATCTGCGACTAAGAGGAAACGCCATTTAAAGTTTAAAACAGCTTATTTAACTATTCTGAGTAAAATTCTATTATAGTGCAAGTTACTCCTTTTATTAATCAAAAAACTATAAAAAAATAAATTCCTACTTCCAAGGGAAACTGCATTGTGACCTGCTGGTAAATTTTAAATAAAATAGATTAAAAATGGAATCGTATGTGAGGCTAGGAAAAGCACTGTTTTGAGGAAACCTCATTTAAAGCTCGCAAGAGCTTATTTAAATATTGCTTATGCTAAATTCATTAATAGTTCATTTTTCATGAATCAAAAACTATAAAAATGAGCTAAAAATTCATGATTAGTAACATACATGGTGGTAAACTTAGACATACATGGTGGTATCTGCNACAAAATTTAAAACAAATTATCGAAAGTTTAAATGACATATTTTTTAAAATACAATTTTTATATTCGTAGATACGATGAATTCTTTGATTTCCAATCAATTTGATTCAAATTTGACAGTATGTATATTATTAATATGTATTCCATTGAAAGGAAGATTTTTTTTATTGCGTTTATATTTTTTTAATTATATTAATAATAAGCATGCACGCAAAAGAAAATTCATTAGTAGTATGAACTTATTTTATTAATAAAAACTGTTTCACTTACCTAAAATATCCTAAGTGAAGCGGAAACAACACTAGAAATCTACATTCTGTTAGATTTTGATTAAAATTGATTAAAAACTGAAGAATTTATTGCATCTGCGACAAAGAGGAAACGCCATTTAAAGTTTAAAACAGCTTATTTAACTATTCTAAGTTAAATTCTATTATAGTGCAAGTTACTCCTTTTATTAATAAAAAAACTATAAAAAAATAAGTTCCTACTTCCAAGGGAAACTGTATTGTGACTTTCTGGTAAATTTTAAATAAAATAGATTAAAATTGGAATCGTATGCGAGGCTAGGAAAAGCACTGTTTTGAGGGAACCTCATTTAAAGCTCGCAAGAGCTTATTTAATTATTGTTTATGCTAAATTCATTAATGGTTCATTTTTTTATGAATCAAAAACTAAAAAAATGAGCTAAAAATTCATACGTCCTAAGGAAACTAGATTAATAACATACATGGTGGTAAACTTAGAATCAAATTGATTTAAAAATTGTGTTCGCGATTACGAAAAACACCGTTATTAAGAAACGCTGATTAAATTTTTTCACAGCCTGTTTCAACAAAAAGCTTTTCAAGCTTATTTAAGCTCCTTACAAAAAGCGTTTTTCTTTATCATTCGTATAAGTTTCACAGTATATTTTCTTTAAAAAAAATGTTTTCTAATGCGTCTGTAATGTTAAGAGCAAATTTATAATTATTATTAGTTTTTTAAAAGTCGCCAAGATTTTCCAAACTATAGATAAAATACTTCTATTACTTTGGTTACCTTTATACCCTCCATTTTTAATACAAACAACTATTTGTTGTTAGACACTTCAGCTTCAACTCTTTTTCAATAATTCTTCATTCTATTACTTGTTTATATGCTCTGTAGCTTTGATGACGTCAATGGAAAAGAAAATGCGATCGCCTCGTTCGCAATAAAAAAAAAAGTAGCACTGAATCTTGGTTGTCACTCTATAACATCCGCCCAAGTTTCTCAATTTTTACACACAGGACACAGTCTAGTGCATCTTATCACAAAACGTACTGTTAGCAACAATTGGAGAAGTGCTGTTGCATTTACATGCATTTATTGTCTTTCTTCATAAATTTGCATTTGGTGTGACGCTTTGAATAATACATGAAGACGAAGTCAAGTTGAGAAAGAGAACAAGCGTGTTTTGAAAAAAATACTCTATAATAAATTCTGCAAAATACTTTCTGAGTTACTATTTGAAAATATTGGAGGAGCAATGATTTTATTTTATTTTTATATTTATTTATGTAACTCTTAATAAGAATAGGTTCTATTATTTTTAATAAGTTAGGAGAATTATTTTTAATGAAATTGGTTTGTTTACTTGCTCTAATATGTAAAATAATTTAACGCCATTTAAAGAGGTAAACAAATAGAGACCAGCTTAAAATATGGCAAATTTTTAAATGTTTTATTTCTGTATATCTAATATTTTGAACTACGTCCTTTGTTAAGTTGAATAAAAAATAACTTCAATGCTGAAACAAATGCTCAAGAACATTTAAACTTTGTTTAAAAAAATAATATCATTTATTTCTTAAAATGAAAGTTTCTCTCACCGAAAAATATAAATGATTTTATCCTCAAATCAAATATACCTTCAATTATGTAGATAATTTGGAATCAAAAATAACTGCACCGCTCGATCTAGTTAGCACACTCTGACGATTCACCATTCTTGATCTCTATTTCGTGTTATTATTTGACGAAACATTAACTCTCAGATTATTGGCGCAACGTGCTCCCTCAAATATTTTACAAAAGTGCTCTCTCATTCGCATGTCATCTAAGCTTTTTCTAGGAGAATATGCTGTTCCCGCCTATTGCGCATATGTTACTATAAAATGAACATTGAAAAAAAATGATCGAAACAACAAAAATATTATAAAATTTACAATGTTTCTGACTCTATGGGAATTTCAAAAAACTTTGTAATTTTTACCGAAAAGATTCGCCAATGATTTTGGTAAAATCAACGATAAAATGGTTTTATACTGTGTGATAAAATTTTATAAATGTGGTATTTTTATCATGATTACTCAGAGCACGGCATGAAAATCATTTATTAGGTTAAATTTACTTTTCAGTTTTGTATTTTATTTTTGTAAATGTGTGGTAATACGAACTATAATTTTTAAAACCAGAATTTCTTTATTCCGTTTAAATACAAACTAGAAAATTGCCAAATAAATAGCTTAAATATGGTATATTTTGGTTTTATTAACCAATTTTTTTTATTTTACCAGAAATATCATTGCCATTCAGTGCAGTAATTTTAATAGAATTTTTTCCGTGTAGTCTCTGCATCTTAAACTTGATTACATTGTACCATGATTCATCCTTAAGGAAAATATTTTCAGTTTAACCATGTTTGACTGCTGAACCAAATTTATGTAATATAATGGCTGAAACTACAGATATTAAGGTTCAACTTTGAACCGAATTTTACTTAAGTGCATGATGAGCAGATAAACATAATGCTTTTCTAAGCTGATTGTTGAGGCGAAAAAGTGGTAAATGACTTACAGTTGCAGCAAACTTAATAAGATGTTAAATTGAATCATGTTTCCATATTAAACCATATTATCATAAAATCAAGTTTAAAAAATTCGTTAATGTGGTTTAAATAAGCAACACAATCAGATTGCAGTAAATTTCAATGATACAATGTTCAACTCAACTATCTAACAATGTAGGGTATAACCTGAAAAAAGAAATAATATTAGCAAAAATGAAAAAAATAAACAAATACAAATTGAAATAGGAAGCAAAAACACATTATGTCATGATTACTGTGTCTCGAACCTGAATGCAAAACAAATTTGCTGCATTCTTACAAAAGTGTTAAAGTAATCGCATTTCATTTAGTGGAATCATAATGTTTTGTAATTGAATTTAAGAAGGATTAATTTGCACGGTAATATGGTTCAAATTAACATCATATTATGGTTTAAGAAAATTTACACAATATTATGGTTCATCAAACTCTTAACTTATTAACCTTGTAGGATAAAGAATAGATAAATGATTCAAAATCTTTTGTCGTAAACACATATGCCGTTTCATTTTTCGCACTACTTAATTTAGTATAACGATCAATTACCTGGACCACGAAATATATTTAAACCTTTTATCCTCACTTGTACACGAATTAAAAATTCTGATAAAATTACTGCTAATGACATTTCTGATAAAGAAAAAGCATAATTCTTGTTAATAAAACTAAAATATACAGTATTTAAACAATTCATATGGTAACAGTTTTCCTTCATATGGTAATGGTTAACCGGAAATTCTGTTTATAAAAATTGTAGCTCTTATTACCACACATTATGTAAAAAATACAAAACTGAAAAGTATGGTTTTTATGCCATTCTGTAATGTATAATGATAAAAATTATCAAATTTTGCCTCATTTAAATAATTTATCACATATAATAAAACCATATTTTCTTGTTAAATTTACCAAAAATCATTGCGAAAACTCTTCGATAAAAATAACAGAAGCTTTTGGTGCTCCCATAGATCCAGAAACACGATAAATTTTATCATTTTCTGGTAGTTTCGTGTATCATATTCATTGTATAAAAACAATATATTCGTATTAAATTTACCAAAATTATTACGAAAGCGCTTCGTTAGAAATTACAGAGGCTTTTGGTGCTCCCATGGATCCAGAAACACGATAAATTTTTATCATTTTCTGGTAGTTTTGTGTATTATATTCATTGTATAAAAACAATATATTCTTATTAGATTTATCAAAATCATTACGAAAGCTCTTCGATAAAAATTACAGAGGATTTTGGTGTTCCCATAGATCCAGAAGCACGGAAAATTTTACCATATATTGGTAGTTTTGCTCGTACTTTTTTCTCAGTGAATATATTGCTTTTTAAACGTGCCAAAAAATTTTAACAATTGTGGGTTGAATGAAAACATGTTTATATGCGAAATTGCTTATTTAAAAAAATTTTAAAACCTAGAACAGTCTAACCAAGATTTTAATTTTAAAACTGTTTACATGATCTGTAATGTAATTAAAAATCTTCTTTATTTCAGGACCCAACAATTTATCATTCTTAGTTCTATGTATGCTCAGCTAGTAGTTGTAATATGTGTCGCATTCTTCATTTCTGAAATAGTCACACCACAGGTTCCATTGCTTTATTTTGAGGTAAGTTTTTTAATATGTTTTATGAATAGTTTCATTTTCGCCCAAATTGTGTATATCTATACTTTATTAGAAATACGTTTTACTTAATCATTTCAATTTTTACAATAGTATTAAAGTAATATGAATAAGTGTAAGTATAATGGCAACAATTTCCAAATGCTAAGAACAATTAAATTACATAAATTTGGCCCTGCACTAGGCCAATTTTTTCTTTTGAATTATAGAAAAAAGATGTGAATAAAAACAAAATGAGTTTATTTATAAATCTTAAACAAGGTTACTTTATAACATAATTAAAGGATTATTAAAATTTTCTCTTCTAAAGGTCTTTTGAAATTGAATGCTCTTTAAAAATAAATTAAATTTAAGTATTACATCATTTTATATACTGGAAAGATTTAGCGTCATATTTCGCTCAAAAATTTTTTGTCACAAAATAGTATGCTTGATCAAGAATAATTTTTTTTTTTAATTTTTTATTTAATAATTATTTTATTTAGTACAAACATAATAATTCCTTGCATTAAATTTATGCTTATTATTATTTTCTTATTCAAAAAAATAAGAAAAAAATAGAAAAATTTCATCAGAACATTAATAACCAAAAGCACTTACTATCGTGGTAGTACAAAGGTTGATTGTTAGATGGCGAAAGTAGTGCTTGTGTTATGATCCCAGTCATAGATATTGCAGAACTGTAAAGAAATTTTTTGCCATCAGTTAAGTTTTTTTTAATATATTTATTTTAGTCCATCTTTCACAAAATACACTACGCTTACCAGTACTATAGCTGATGTAATTTATTATAAGAACTCAGTTACTCCCAGTAATGTTTGCAATTAATAATAATTTACGATCGCTGTTTTAATCATTATTACAATTAACTATAATTTACGATTATGTTTTTAATCTGTATTACAACTAATCTTTACATACGATTTCAATTTTAATCATTATTAAAACACTAATCATAATTTATTATTTTAATAGTTATTGCAAGTAATCATTGATAACAGTTGTAATCGTAATTAAGAGCATTTATAACGTGAAATTACAAATGTTCATGATTCTATATAATTATTATCTATAATTGCAAGTAATTTTGATCTATGATAGCAATAATCATGATTTGAAATAAATATTACTTTTGATTAAATGTTATTATAATCAATGACTACTGATAATTTCTAACAATCGTAAACTTATGATTTTAAGCATAATTATGATTTACGTTTTTGAGTATCCATGATTTCAAACAATTATGAATTATGATCGTTAGTAATTATGATCTACAATCGCAAGTATTCATGATTTCAAATAATTATGAATTATGGTTACAAGTTATTATGACCTATGGTGCCAAGTATCCATGATTTGAAATAATTATAATTTATGATTGCTGCTGATTTATGACATATGTTTAAAAGCAATTATGATCTATGATTGCAAAAAATCATGATTCATGGCTATAAATAAATACTATCTATGATCACAAATAATTAGGATTTATGATTACAAGTATTCATGATCTGAAATAAACCCTTTTTATTATAACAAGGAATTATAATTATTTGTCATTATGTTGTACATGTTTTACGCAGTCCTAGTTGTAAGCAGAAATCTAGTTTCATGTCAACACAAGACTTTCTTGCACCAGAAATCTTAGCATTTTGTTGTTCGAAATGAAAAAAATGCGCACTTTGAGAAGAATCTGTTCAATACCAAACCATTGTATCGGTATTTTGAACCATAATTTTATTAAATTTACTACCGAACTATCGAAGTGTTAAATTAAAATATATTTCCGTCAAATTGTTGTAATCACATAATGGTTTTAATTGATGTATTCAAGTTAAAAAGGCATCAACTTCTACGATAGTATGGTTCACTTCGGCTCTATATTAAGACTATCAGAAAATGTACTCAGTATTCTGATTCAACAAGGTCCAATATTTTTAATAGTGCTTTAGTGTCCGAAAGTACAAATAAAGGGAGTACCACGCTAAATGAAAATTCAATGTTACATAAGCCAGGATATGTTTAATATTGTTTTTAAATTTTTTAATGATTTTAAAACTAACACCTCATCTTAAAGGACATAATTAGAAATTTCAAAGTGTGTTGAACAGTAGTAACATTTTTGCAAACTTAAAACTTTTTACCATATTACGAGGTTGATTAATCCTCCTTTAATTTATTAAACAATATTATACTTCAATTGCAATGAAAAACTTTTTTAATTGTGTACTATGACTTGTATTAAGTTGTAATACATTTTATTGCTATACAATAAGCATTTTTTTTTTAACTTTCCAAAAAAATGAGGCCTAGAAATAACCTAATTGGATAATGTTGTTAATTTCAGTAATATTAATCAAAATGAAATTTAGTTCACTGAACTGATCTCAGAGCTTCTACTTATTGAAAGTAAGCTCAAACTGAAAAAAGAGGAGTTTTGAAAGACAATAAGACATTGTTTTATTTATAAAAAAATTTCTTTTGAAAAATAAATTTTATGTGGAAACACACGTATTCCAGCAAAACGCCATATCGTGCTACTGTGAAGTTTTCTTATAGCTTTAGAAACAAAAACCTTCATGAACCAGATTCATCTGCTGTTCGATTTTTTTAAATTCATAGCAAAACTAAAACACATGTAGGTATATAATTTCTCTTTTACTACATTCATTTCAAACAAAAAGAGAATATTTTACGAACGTATTTCCATTTGGAACACGTTGCCGAGCATACAATTATGTCTTAGCATGCATTTTTATGTTTTGATATTTCAGTTCATTAATCGTATTCATAAGTTCATTCATTCTCAGACAATAGTTTCACGAGTTTCAATATTTACCACGCTTCTTTTTTCATTATATTTATTCAAATGCTCTATCTATAATAAGGGGTTTCGAAAATAGGTGATAAATGATGCTTTTAGTTCGATGGTTCAGAATCGCTATGTATTATTTAAAAACAACTATCATTACGAAAAAAAAAATAGCAATCGATAAAAAAAACGCAATATTATTTCAAACATTTTGTGTTTTTGTGATTTTTGTCTTAAGCTGCTAGAAACGGTGCATTTCAAAGTAAAATTCAGCTAAACATTAACAACATTTGCATTTTTTCTGTCAAGAATAATTTCTTTCAACAGTACAGAATTTCTGAAACTTTACTATTGGTTAAAATTATCTTAAAATTTTCAAAAATTTATTTTTTTTATTAAATATAACTGTAGTAAGTCACTAAATTTGGTTAAAATTGTATTTTACTGTTTTTAAACAAAACATCACTTCATAATACATGCATTTGTGTGTTTAATTACTGCAGTTAAGTTGAGTAATCGAATCAGAGAAAAAAATGAAAATTTAACTTATGCGCTTCTTACTTTAAGCTTTTAAACAAAAAAACTCTCGAACGTCTCTGTAAATTATGAACTAACTTAATGTTTTCCAAACCTAAAAATATTAAAAATATATATTCAACATATATTATATTTTTAATTATACATGTTAAAAATATTTTTATAATATTTAACTTAAAATATTATTCAAGAAACACTGAACTTAGAAGTAATATAATATTTGCAGACATTTAAATTTGCACAAAATATAATTTTGAAAAACAAAATTCTTGCATAAGCAAACATTCTCAGAAATACATACAACAGTTAGCAACCAACAGTTGGAAAGCATTATATATAT